>NC_090265.1:937417704-937500204 GCF_040414725.1 Anabrus simplex | reverse complement strand
ACAAACACTCTGAGAAAATCTCAGGCACATTTACGAAAAGACGTTTGAAATTTTACGGACATATTCTCAGTATGAGTAATCAGAGATTGACCAAAGTATTGCTCTATCAATGAAAGTAAAAACCAATTGGCTGCTCGAAGTGGAAAAAGATCTTAAGGAAATAAGCACCACAGTTGACATTGTGTTAGACAGATCTAAGTTCAGAAAATTAGTCGATAACCACCGCTTTACAAGCCGTCCAAGCACTAGCACCAACAAAACCTGTCAGAAGATCGCAAGAAAATCCACAGCGAGAAGATGAAGAGATTTTGGTAGAAGAAAAAGGCAACGACATGAGCTAAATAAGATCAATCGTGCTCCTTAGTCGGGCATAACGAATAAATTATAATAATAATAATAATAATAATAATAATAATAATAATAATAATAATAATAATAATCGATTTACACCCAATCAAGTATTTAGACAGTTTTATATGCCGATAAATCTATCGTTACTGAGCTGGCATATTTCAACAACTTCAAATACCATCAGAGAGAGATCGAATCCGCCAATTTCGGACCAGAAAGATAGGGATCTACTGTCCACGCCACTCCGCCCACCCCTTAGGTATCACAGCATCCTGAAGATCAATCAGAATATTGAGACACTATCTATATTCAGCCTCATGTCAATGCACTCAGTTTGTCGTAAATCTCCCATTATTACATTTCCTTCGTTCGCAATTACAGACGACTAATAATTTATACATTTACTGTAATATGCTGGATCCTTGTGGTTATCTGCCATTTCAGGAGCATCAGTACAGCATTTGTTTTGTGGCTTCAGTTTCCTAAGATTTTAAGATATGTCGTGATGTCGTAATTTTGTTTGGTAAAAACAGTTTAACGTGCAGGAAACCAAAGACTCTGAATAGTCGCATTTAATAATGGAATTCAATATTTTAAGGACAGAAGGATAACATTCAATTGATTTCGTCACTATGATTAACAAAAATTTCAATAGGAAAACTTTCTTTACTGTACCATTACCTTCAGTAACATGAAGTCAGGCTTGCTCATCCGTGGTTCATGTGGACATCTATTCACTCTACAGTGTTCTATTTCTTTTCAAATCTGTAATAATCATAATCATATTTGGCTGTGATTTTGAATTTGGGAAATGGTGGGTTCGAAGCCCACCGTCGCCTGTCCTGAAGATCTGAAGATGATTTTGCGTGATTTCACATTTTTACATCAGGAAAATTATGGGCTACACCTTAATCAGGCTACAGGCGCTACTTCCACAATCCTAGCCCTTTTCCATCCTTCCGCCGCAAGAAACCTGCAATGTGTTAGTGCGACGTTAAACCACTGGCAATTAAGATGTTACAAATAATTCTCAGAGTTGTTTCATTGCACGTATACGTATGTGGTGTAATAGTTAGTTTGAATATCACCTCGGAGGCCCGGGTTCGATTCCCGGCTCCGCCACGAAATTTGAAAAGGGGTACGAGGGTTCGTACGCGGTCCACTCAGTATCGGGAGGTCAAGCGAGTAGAAGGGGATTCGATTCCTTTCTCAGCCATCCTCGAAGTTTTTCCGTGATTTCCAACTTCTCGTCCAGGCAAAAGCCGGGATGGTACCTAACTTAAGGTCACAGCCACTTCCTTCCATTTTCCCTTTCTATCCTTTCTAATCTTCCGATTAGAATAGCAGGAGAGGCAGCGTGGGCTATGTACTGGTCCTCCTCCCTGCTTGTATGCCAAGACGCAATATCTCACGCTCCAGGACCCTTTCCTTAACGCGGCATGGGTGGGATCCCTAGACTAATTTAATGCCGTTCACCAAGCCACCTTTCGCTCACTTACCCTATTTATCTCTGCGGAACTCTTGTATTCTACATCTAATGTTTATCATATTCTTATCTCACATCAGGTTAATTCCTCCGACCAAGGATTGAGTGTTTTTGTTTGTCCCAGCACACTCTTCTCTATGTTCACACAACACAACACAACACAACACAACACAACACAACACAACACAACACAAGAGCACACTACCAACCACCAGGTAAAAACGGAACAGTGAATACATCCCTCCATATAGGATTTTTCAGCGGGAGGACATCCAGCCATAAAACAAAGCCAAATCCATATGTACGACACAGTTTGCACACGTGATCCTACAAGGATGTGAGGTGAGAAGAACATAGAATTGTCACTAGAGGAGAGCTCTTGTTTTTGAATTTTAAAACAATTTGTAATTTGAAAACACACAGATGTGTAGTATTACTACCAGATGAATGTTAACTGGTCAGTGGGCGGGAACTTCGAATTTTAGAAACTGAAAAAAAAAGCTGTGGAGGTAAATAATAAGTCATCCTAAAGGTATGATCAATTTCAAAAAAACAACTTCCGTAAACATGCTTAGTCTTGTTTTAAACGGATACTCACTTCATTTCTCATGATCGTTGCATCACTCATAAACTAATTCAACATTTATTCGACACAGTCTGTGTGAGAATGTTTCATAATCTTCATAATCCGTCCCAAGATATGTAATAACAGTTTGTACATCAGCCTTGGCTTATCATTCAACTTAGCTCAGAAGTTCAGTGCATGGAAGTTTGCTGATATAGAAACAGTTTTATGGTTTTTCGTAATGAAACGTCCGCCTCTTATTTGCTGTTAGCAATGTCCTTGTTTTGATTGGTAACGTATCCTTAATCTTAGTTTGCTTTCGGCAGATTGAAGTTGCAGAGTCTAACGAGTTCACAATAGGTAAAAAGCCAATTTATAACAATGTCATAGGTTCGGAATAAACCCAAAATTTATAAATTATAAGATATCTTCCTTTAATAATATTATATGCCCAGTGGGTTGCTTCAAAATGAGTTGAAAGCGAATAGACTCTTTCAATCCCTTCCACATAGTGCAAAGTGCTTTGTCTGACCTTAACTGACATGGAATAACTGACATATCGGGCTGTAAAACTAAACATATCATATTTAATAGTCTTACTCATTTATATACCAATAAATATGGCTTAATGAAATGTAGTTAGATTGCAATGTTAACATTTTGTTATACACGATTTGTTATCCAAGAAATGGGAAACGAACTAACATAACACAATTATTTATGATTTAATGTTTATATTCTCCATTAGACGACCATGATGATAGGCCCCCTTATCAGTTCACACGGAACAATAATTGAGGGAATGTACTTTATAGTTTTTATGCGTTTTATTGCAATAATTTAGCAAACACTTTCATATCTGGTATCGAGGATGATGGCTACCTGCAGGATTTTCTGACCTCTACTTTATTAAAATGTTAAACAATTTTTCACATAGAGTCACGTCGTGGAATAAGGATATGTGTGATAATCAGTGGTAAGTGTTTTAAAGCACCGAGTATGATATTGCCTTGATGGTGGATTCAGGTGATTTAATCTGCCTCAATAAGTCCATCAATTATTTAAGTATTGTTCCTCTGGCGCCTATCATCAAACCAAGTATTTTCCAGTTTGGAATTCTGTATCATTTTTTAAGTTTCTCACACCATGGTTCTCAGATGGACTTTTATCATCAAAGATGCATTTTAGCTGGTGTTCGTCATCCTTAATTATTACAGTCGGAACGATCACCGTAGCCACTTCTTTCTCTTGGTAGGTGATTATGAGGTCCGATCGTCGTGTTGATCCGCCTTCGGAGAGACATCCGATTTCTTCATAGACTTCAAGGCGATTTGGTCTTTTTGAGCTGATCTTTAAAAGCACTTCATTGTGGCGGTTTATTGTCATTAATTCTTCCTTGGAACAGAACTCAAACATGTGAGGAAGTGTCTCGAACTCGTCACATCCTCTGCAGCGGGAAATATTACGGTTCCTTCCAGGATGAGTTCGGACAGGGATGACATTGTAATATATTTTAATTGTTTCCATCCATTTTTCACGTGACATTCCTTTCTTATTGTGTACCCAGGGGTTGCTTTTCTTCCAATCAGAAAAGAACATTACTCCTTTTCCCTTAGATGGTAACAAGGTCAAGTTGCTGAGAGAATCTTCACGAAGCAATTTTCGGATTGATTTGGTATTGGTTTGTCCAAGTTGTTCAGTTTGATCTTCGGTGAGCGGCATGCGATGGAAGCAGTGACTAATTTCGGTCTAAAGCTCTGTGGTGCCTTCTATGTACTGGTTCTCTACAATCATCGGCCTTGTATACATCTTTACATGCTAAATGAAGGCTTCCCACTGTGCTTGAAAGATCCCAAGTTGTCTTGGGCTGCATAGTGCACATATCATGGCATCTGGGGCATTTGTTGGTAAGCCGATAATTTCTTTGACTTCGTCAATGTTACCAAGAAACATTTCTGTATGGTTTTCAACAGGTTTTCACTGGAACGGGTTATGCCAGTTGTGACTAAATATTCTAGTTTAGTTTTTAACTTGTGGTTGCGAATGAGAAAGGGTGAGCTAACCAGTTTGTTAAAAATTTTCGTGAGCTGGTTCGCGACGAGAGATATTTAAGTTAATTTCCTTTTGAAAAGTTTCCAGTCACCTTAATCTCACAAATATACCTATACTTAGTTATGTTGTAAGATGACCTAAATCAAAAGCCATGTGCTTTTCCAGAAGCAGAAGTCTCGTGACTAAATCTATCTACGAGTACTTGCTGAAGGAGAGCGAACCCTTTCCCTTCCAAGTGAACCAAGCAGACATTTACAGTTTAAATATAACAAGTCACTCAAATTCTAACATGTATATGAAATTCGTGATGACTGAGAACCTGGATTTATGTAGACTTTCTCGGCTTTAATCTAAGTCTTTATGTGCAATAATACGTTTGCCTGTTTTTAATGACGTTGGTGGATTAGACAGGCAGTGAAACTCTGTATGGACGTATATAAAATGAAGGGATATAATATTGGATTCTCGTCGCTATAACACTGTCCTGTTCTCAGTGTATACCAAAGCTGAGTTTGGGTCTCAGCCAAGGCTGCTCTTCCCCATTAGTCGCAATTAACAAGTTACGAGAACTGTCGCCAAAACGTCACTTCCATCAGAACCGCATTATTTACAGCGGATCTAGATATTTGTTCAGTTCATCTGCATAATCTTCTTTATTTAAACATGAAAAATACAATTTATGAATGGAATATGCTCATTTCAAACATGGTGTCTCTTTTACGGTATTTCACTGAACCATCAATAATGAGTTTTATATCTATTATAATCGGTATCCTGTAAATAATGTACAAACAGTAGATTCATGGTCCAATTCGGATAAATCATGTGATATTAGTTTAAGGAAATCAAGAAGTGTGAATATAAATAAAAACAAGTCCATCGTATTGTAATCATTTCTCTTAAGTTTCCTGAAAATATTATTTTCTTATATTGTGTGTGGACGTAGTTCTTAAAAATACTTAAAATAACTACAGCATCTGTTTTAAACTGATGCAAGTCATATCTTCAAATCACGTTTCCCCGTTACTACATTTTCGTAAACGTACGTAAATATTTTCAGGAAATATTAAGCATAGAAATAAAATATTTATATAATATATTTTAGAAAAACTAGTGAGTTATAAAAAGTCAAATTATGTACTTAGGTCCAGTACGTTCTAAGATATGAATTTTTACTTTGAATAAAGTGTCAGAAACTTTATTCCGTATAATCATTTTTTGTCCTATTACAATTATTTCAGTTGGGAAGCTGTATTTCATTACCAGAGTAAGCATAAATAACAGGGAAGGTTTTAAAAGTCTCGTGCTTATATTGTTAAACGCTTTCTCAGAAACTGTACCAAAATTTCAAAGATTTACAGTAATTTTTCGTAAGTGTTTTTATATTTTACTTATAATTATTTACTGCTACAGGAATGGAAATGAAAAACTATTTTTACACCTAAGTACGCACGTAACATAAAATAAAACTATTCTTTTTATATAATTTAATGGAAGAAGTTTAACAAAATCCATTATAATCTTAAAAGTAATGATATTACCTTACTCTCAGGTTCCCATAACGAACCTTGAAAGCTGCAACTCCAAGATACAAATTCTTATTTCTCATGCCAGCGATCAAAGCGAGACAGGTTGATGGAAATGAGTACTATTAAAATCACATGAACATTTAAAGGGCCAATCACCTTTAAATGGGTTAATCCTAGTGTTAGAAACAGCTTACCGTGAACCGGCAGGTTAAAATTGGAATTATGTCAGAAGAGCGGACCACGTAAAATTGCTATATCATCATATCCCTTTTATTTTTGTGGAGAGTGGAGTTCCTTAGCGCTGCTGTACTCCCGCGAGGTAATAGCGGTACGTGAGAAGTCTCAAGATGAGCCCAGGGTCGCGCCGCTGCGCTCAGCATCGGCCGTGAGAGAATGTTGTCTAGCCCGGGCTAATACTCAAGCTGTCGAACACCGGCTTCAACGTGATGTTTACCGCCTGACGAGTGACAAGTGGTATCTTCCCCGAGCTGGAATTGAGTGGTAAAAATCATTTCTTTCCTTCGATTATCCCTTAGTCTTGAGGTTTGCAGTTATTAACCAAGTGCACTTCGAACACAGGTGGCTCATACAAATTTCTTCAGTCTGCAGACATAGCTCAATGGCCTAATGAGGCTATGATTCGTCTTCCGTCAAGCACAATAAATCAGAGGGAAGAAGACACCGGTTTTAGTGGGTGGAATATGTTTTTAGCACAAACAAAACAGGAAAAGAAGCAGTTTTACGTAAATTATATATCTCTTCACAGGCTAAACTTCCACTTGTTCTTCATAATCATCATGATGTCCTTCTTTGTCTGTTAACTGGCATCGGTACTATTTGATATTAAGCTCAGTTTTACGGCTGGGTTTTGTTTCCTGACGCTAATCCAGTGCAAAATTATGTAATCACTAAAGTGTTCTTTGTGCTGTAGATAAATTAAGGTCTTTTGGTGATCACCATAGACCCAGTCTCCGTTTCACACATGTTTATTAGACGTGGCTAAAATTCTCGAATTCCGTGCGCTATGAACTGAAAGCGAATACTCTTGCCATTCAACGAAGGAGGTGGACGAGTAGTCCTTTTCAGATGTTTTAAATAAAATCAAATTCAAATAAAAATTACTAACTGAGCTGACTACGCTTTACGAACTGTTGGTCTGAAAATAATGTATTTCGAATATGATGGTTTTGAACAACAATATCACTATTTGTAAAACAGAACGCGCAGCGTCAATGAGCCATCGAAATGGCACGTACAATTAAGCATACGGCTTTACAGATACAATAGGCACGTACATAATTTTGGAAAGTAAACTATATCCTTATGTCCAGGTGTTTATGTAACTATTTGTCTCTGGAAACGCATGGGCAAAATCACTAATACCACCACTGGACTTTCTTTTTTATACACTCGGTGATATTATATTGGATGTTCTGCTTAGACCAGGTTTTTGCAAGGAAGCTCAAATCTAGGTGGCAGCGACGAACTAATTTGTGGCAGAGTTGACTCAGGCCTAGTATCTTGTCCTCCCTGCAATTCTTTAGTTATATTGAAGCTGGTATGCTTCAATTCTATTCCAGTTTTTATTGGTTGATTTCGAGACCTTAGATGATTCAAATGGACATCAATGTTGCCACCATGTATTGGTAATTGGATATTATTCATTACTTTTTTGAACTCGCCGAGGAGAGCGTTTTTAGTCGAAGATCAGGTGGGAAGATATGGCTGAGGACAGGTAGAAAATATCTAGCTGTATACCATGTTGTACTGGTGATGAGACGCATCGTGGTGTTGAGCTGCGTATCTGTGAGGAGCACAATACCCGGCAGTCGAAAGCGCAAGTATCCAAAGCTGTGCATCGAAGTTAAGTTGTACCAAATACATTTTGGATTACATTGTTGCGAGTTCTTGCTTTAGATTGGTTGTTACGAAGGTTTATTTCTAAAGGAGAGTGTTCCACCTAAGGTGACTCCTAGATATTTAGGGAATCTATTATGCTGCAATAATTAATTTCCAATGTACTCCTGCAGTTGTTTATTTTCTTGCTGTTTAGATGGAAGCAGTATACTTCTGTTTTGTTGACATTAGGTTTAAGTCTCCACAACATGAAGTACTGTATTTACTCTTTAACTTCGACCAGACATTTTTCTCTCCTGGTCAAGATACAATATTAACGGTACGTAATTTGGTACCGACACAAGCTAACAGGCCCGTATACTCGACTGTGTCCCCACCTGTCTCCGTACTAACGATGGTTCAGTTGTGAACTAGGTGCAATAAACGCTTGGGATGGTACAATATTTTTATATTTTATTTATTCTACCATGGCTTGTGCCTGTACCAACTTATTTGCCACAGCGATGGTTCTCTCATGGTGCGAAATTTCCTTTGCAAATGGAGTGTGTAAGATTTGTTTGAAATATAGACTGGCGTGTATAAAATTTGCACTATACTGTATGCATTGAGCAACATGCAGTATATCATATTACATATTACAACATGTAGATGATTGAGGGAGTTCTCGGATGTTCACCCCCGACAGGCCAAGAACGTGTACCAATTTTAAACAAATTTCTCGACATTCTCCTCAATGAGAGATGCTGGTTGTTTGTTGATCCATTCCCCCAAAGTATTTGGGACCACTGGAATTGTGAATTTCTTCAGAAGACCAAAGGCAGGACTGTCATAAGGGGATACAATTTGGCTGTATAGCGGGTGATCCATATTACCCCAGTGAAAACACCGCCGAAAGTCCGTGGAGATTTGGCAGCGTGTTAACGTGGAACACAAGCGCTATTTTCCCGATCGATGCACCATCTTCGTACAACAATTGAGTCATGGAACGGTGTATTCGTTTGCACGTAATCATTATACACTAGTGTTGCTTGAACTTTTCCTCTACTTGATGGACGCGTGTTTCAGACTGACCACGTTCTCAACTGTAACCACAAACACCAAACCATGCAGCGCTTCCAACCCATGGCTATCTCATCAATTATTGAAAGTGTTGCCAGCTCCGTCTAGATGAGAAACCCTTATATGGAAAACGCAAATTTACCAGGAAATTTGTTCTTTTTTGGCGTGGTATTAGCAAAAATGTCTATTATTATCCATGTACAGTATAATTACAGAGTAATTCCCATCTCTCCTGGGTGTCAAGGGCTGAATTTTAATTATTATTTCTTTTTCTTTCAGGTAAACACCAAATGTGTCACAGAGAAAAACACCATACGACACGAAGTATCTGGACTCTTTTCCGTCCTACACGACTACCTCTGCTGGGTTTATAACCACGATATTGGGATCCGAAGGCCGACACTCTACTACTGAACCACAGATAGAGCTATTTGTATGAATATTGCCCATGGACTGGGAACGCCGCAATTCAGAGCAGTATATATTCTCCATGAATGATTTTAGTCACCTGGTCTGATAGGAAAAGTAAGCAAGTGCATAAGACGAGACTGGATGGAACCAAAAGAAAAGGACATGTGTTGTGTTCAGATGGTCGGTCCAATTGCGAAGTACCTAGAAAAATACCCGAATGAAATAAGGCAACTGTCATGGGACAGAACTGAGTACCGAAGATGGTTGGAAGGTCCGAATCCGAGAGGAATAGGAAAAAGAAAAATAGGAAGAGTAAGATAAAAGACAAATATTTAGGGAGAATAATATCAAGGAAAGACCAGTATACCTGTATGTATGGTGGAGGGCTTTGGAGTGGTCTTCCACTAAATATGCGTCCTAAAATGATGATGATTAACTTCAAAACAACCCATTACTTGTTAGAGCATTCAGTAAGTCTCTAGTTGCTTTCGCAAAGTTTGAAATCTAATATCAGGGGCAATATTCGGCAATTTTTCTTTTTTAGCAGATTTGAAGACATAAGCGGCATAGATCAGTGAGTGACCCAGTGAGATGGTCGCTCTTCTTCTTCTTCTTCTTCTTCTTGCCGACAAAATTAGGTCCAGAGATCTGTTACGACCTCTGTCTGCCTTTTTCTGTGTCTTCTTCCATCTCTGCTTCCAGAGGGACTTCTTTGATATGTATTTTCACCTAGTCTACTAGGATTCATCCGTTCAACATGATCCTTCCCTTTCATCCCTTACTCAACTGAAATTCTTCGTATTCAACCCGAATGAAATCCCAGTTTAATGAGAATTGAGTGTTCTTTATTAGAGAAATAGCCCACTGCCACCTATTCCGTGGTTACTCTTAACTGTTCGACTGTTTTCAATTGGAAACAAGAGTGTACATTCGAAATACATTGTACACCGTTGCATTCACAAAATTTCTTAGCCCATTACTTCGTCGAGGCTAAGTTATTTCTTTCCACATAGACCGAATGGAACAGAAATGCATGATACATTACATTCAAGAGACAAATATATCATTTGAAGGTTGGAGAGAATTTCATCACATTCCCTTACCCTTTAATATGCCCGAAACTTCTTCAATTTATGATGAGATCCCGCAACCTTAAGCCGAGAAGGGGTGAGTCTTAACCAATTACGATGTACAGTTGGTCAAAAAAGTCTGAAGTAGTTCACCCGACCAAATTACATTTGTAAATAATTTTTCCCATTACTGCATTCCCATATTGACAATTTAAAAGTGTATTATTTTACTTATTAGAATTTTAAAATTTATTATTGTTTAACGGTGCAATGCTATAAGCTCGATTTCGGCGCCTAGAATTAGGAAGCCTTCGTTTAAGATGCAGACACGCATTTGCCTGGTGTTTAAATGGGTAACCATATAAAAGCACCCAAAGGCTGCCGACGGTAGTATTCGAACCCGCGATACGACCAGTATCACACCGCAAACTTGCTCCGAACCTTTCATTTATAATTTAGTGTGATTTACAATGTATGCCAACGCCGTAACCATGTTGAAACACAAAATCCCATGACATCTCCGAAGTTAAGCAACATTGGTCACGGTCATCATATGGATAGGTAACTCACGTTCTCTTGCCTAGATGAAGATGAGGAATGAGCTAGCCAGGATGCTTGATGCTTGAACTGTGGCCCCGGGTGTAGCCGAATGGGAAGACTAGGTCGGCATATCCCAGGTTTGGGGAAGGCATCGTTAAAAATAAATCATGAATATGTAGTTAAATTTTGTGTCTGATAATAATTTATTTTCATGTTTGTTTTAACACCACACTAACACATTTTAGGGTTTGTCGGTGAGAGTTTCTGGCAGGAATGGAAGTGGTGTTACTCTTGCTTAGAAAACTACTCCAGAACACTACGGATGTGAAAATTCACGACTGCCGACAATGGGGTTCGAATCATACTGTATTTTACTACTTATGGCTTGGACTTTGGAAAGGCTGTTTGACGATCTAGGACATTCAGGGGCCCACGAGTCAATGGATAACAGAAACAGAAACAGAAGAGCCATTTCCACGCAGACTATGAAGAGACTTGGAGGAGTGAAAGATAAACGATTCTGCTCTCCGTAACCTCGGCACGAAGTGGGACAGAGTGGTTATTTCTATTTCTGGCCGGTTCTTCCCCCAGGAGTTAAGTTGGTACTCATTTATGGAGTAGGCTGCACAAACCTAAGGACGACGTACCACCCCAGAAGTGGAATTTTCCGATACCCTGACGGGAATTCAATCCCACTAGCTACTAGATGAACCTAAACGCCTTTACTACCTTGACTATAAAGCCCGTAGAGAACAAAGAGAATATCACGTGAATTATGATGCAAGATTTCTCTCCTAAATGACTAATACAACGTTTGATCTGACGAACATGTAGAGTAATACACCGTTATAACCTGTTTTATCGTTCATAGCTCTTTGCAATTTTAATTGTATTTCTTTCAAGTACACATAGCGCATTACTATACAATGTACATTAGCGTACATTTGACAATGATTCATACAGAATGTGGCTTACGAATTGGGTAGGGAAGAGAAAAGACATCCTTAGTTGCTATTACTAGTGTTTAGTCATTAGGTGAGAAGTCACGAATCCAATATCGCGGAGCTTGATGCCAAGCCATCACTGCGTGAAGAATATGAGAAGTATGTTGCCAGAATAATGTGAGGAGGAAACATTAAATTTCATCTCGCGAGGATAACAGATTGCATCCTGAATTTATTCCTTAAGTGGCGACGCGTGTTCAAGAAGTAAACTAGGTTACGGAGGTCGACTGGCAAAAGATTTACGTATCTTCTTGTGTTAAAATAATAGTAGCCATAACTTGGTATGGAACTCTCACGCGTAAACAGGTGAATTATCTATGCACCACCACAAGCAGTTCGATGTCATGGAGATGGTGAATTCAATTTGATCATCAGATGACGAAAGAGCATGGCTCGTTCGCTGAATGGTCAGCG
Organism: Anabrus simplex; assembly: GCF_040414725.1. NCBI lineage: Eukaryota > Metazoa > Arthropoda > Insecta > Orthoptera > Tettigoniidae > Anabrus > Anabrus simplex. Next base: position 937,487,866 of record NC_090265.1, on the reverse strand, counting down.
TATCGGACTTTGGTTCAGAGGATCCCGGGTTCGATTCACGGCCGGGTCGGGGATTTTAATCGCTTCTGATTAATCCTTCTGGCTCGGAAACTGGGGGTATGTGTGTCCGTCCCAACACTCTCCTCATTATATTCAGACAACATATCACACTACCAACCACTACAGAAACACGCAATAATGATTACATCCCTCCATATAGGGTTATCGTCAGGAAGGGCATCCGGTCGTAAAACAGGACCAAATCTACACGTGCTACTTCGCACCCGCGACCCCACAGGGGTGGGAAAAGCGGTAGGAAAAGAAGAAGATGACCAAAGAGTATGGCTGTCCAGAAACACTCATGGACTAGAGAGAAAAGATGACCATGATAATGGAGAGTATTGCGAAGTACTTGAGTCTTTTCATTTTAAACTCAAAGCTAATGCTAAGTTGGTTGATCACAAGATCATGACTTTGAGCTTAAAATTATCTCCATTATCGAGGCACCAGATAACACAACACAAGAACATAAGGCTAATAAATGTGTTTACAATTATCAATAATAATAATAATAATAATAATAATAATAATAATAATAATAATAATAATAATAATAATAATAATAATCGCAATATCCTTCTTAAAATAATGGGTCCCAAGGTAAAAGATGGACAGTATAGAATCCGAAGAAGAGCTATACATGGATAATGAATGGCTGTTGGAGTCAATAAGAAAAGGAAGACTGAAGTTCTACAGACAACTATTCAGGATGGATACAAATCTGACTAACGAAGCAGATTTTTAATGTATTGGACAACAGATCTAACGTTTCGGATAAATGGTTCACGGAAGTAAGGTAGGACCTCAAGAGCATGGGATTGAATCAGGATGACATCTCTTACCTATCAAAATATAGATCAGTGTTCAATTACTATGAGGGCCTTCATGATGAGCAAAAGCGGAGCAATGGATGGACAGAAGAGATAAGACAGGCGGCCAGGAAAAGAATAAAACGGTTTTAGGCTGCAAAAAAAAAAAAGCTTCAAGAAATGCCTAATATTTAATTGACGTGGTCTCCAGTGGCCCTAGATGAGATGGTAATAATAATAATAATAATAATAATTGCGAAAGTAATCCGGCCTCTCCCTGAGTTTGCAATCCAGCTTCTTCAACTGTCTGTAGTGTATTTTAACAAAGAATACTTGAACTCCCTAGTATCAACTAAGTTGTATGTACCTTCCCAAGACGTCGTCACTGTTGATTTTAGTGCCACCTAGTGTATTTAACTATAATCAACTTGGTCGGAAATGCTCATTTTTTGTGGTTTGTTAATCTGAACTCCTTCAGCTGTTTTGGAGTTACCACTACTGCCTAATAAGCAATGATCAACCAATTAGGTCTCTGGCTTTTCATTTCATGTTCTGCCAAGCAAAATCTTCATTACATAATTTTCTAGAACAGTCACCCAGCTAACCCTATATATAGTTGTGAGTCATGACGCGTTTTGGGACTTTATGAGTGCAACGTTAATTTAGGTGGTCTCCCTCCGGAGGCCGGATGACGAGGTTAGGGCTACGGCAGCGTAAGGTAGGCCAAACTATCCCCTAACTATGTGAACCTTACTTACGTATCGCAAAGGGAATATTCCACCGTTCCCCTTAGCAGGTAACTGTTAGGTCGAGCTGCGTTTCCTTAAAATTTTATGTACGTTTTTCCTTCTTTCTGTTAGGACATGTAATGTAGGATTTCTAGACAGTCTACGGACTTTTGCAAAAATCTACAGAGGGATCAAATAAAATATAAGGAGCACGAGAGTGTACCCTCGTCTCCCTTACTCACTTCGTTTTCTGGTGACTACGTTTTTAAACCGTATTTTTTCGGATCTTGTGTTTTGGATTTTAACTTTCATGTTTAGTTACCGAGAAGTATGACCTAATATTCCGTATCGCGGGCCTTCTGCCCTATTTAGTTTTATTGACAAGTGCTTGGGCTTGAGCGGGTTCAGCCCAACTTTCCACTTTGTTCTTGGTCTTTCCATTAACCGTTTATTTCTGTTTATTTACCTGGCCATGTAGTATGAGCTTCGGCTCCTGTAGTGTTCTGGAACTTTCGATACGTTATTTAGTGTGGCTTCCCTTTTTTTAATAAGGTTAGCGTATCTGAAATGTGAACTTACAGTCTAGGGTTCGATACCCACCCGGAGTGTATGACGTGAAAACTGAGGGTTTGTGCTCCCTCTTCAAGTGTAAAAGTTCTCAAATTGAGCGTTTGATTCTTCTCTTCTGTAATTAATTTGTGAAGCTCTAGCTTCCTGTTACTTTGGCTCATGGATCGAGTCTATTTCAAGATTCTATTTCTTTCCAAAACTTATATGCAGGTTGATCTGTTAGTCTGATCAAGACTTGAAGTCTTATATAACGTAAATGGGAGTTTCTCCAGATGAAGAACTTAAGCTCCTGAGCATATCTTCGTTGTTACTAATGTTAAATTTTCGTTTGTTGTTATTTGTTGAAAACATTTCCTGCGAACCAAAGAAATGAATTTAAAACTTTTCCAGCAATACGTTTCTCAAAATTTAATATTTGTTTATTATTTATCTCTCATGCTTCTTTCCCTCTCTGATCCACTGAAAGCACCGGAACAATGGTACGTAACAAATAGAATGTACATATAACATTGATATTCTCCTGTATCAAATGCATCTTTTTCAGGTCTGACAGATAAGTAATTGAGTTTCAAAAACAAATACACTTGCGTGCAAAAAATTTGGCTGAAAACCGTAGCTCGCAATAATATTTACCCATCCGTAAGAATTCCACATTTACCTGACACGCCTGACTCCACCCAATCCTTAAATGCATTTCTGATTACTGGCTTTGAGTAACCCCGAACAAGCAAGTGTGAACCGATGATCAGGAGAGTTGCTGCGGGGTTTGAGTCACGTAGATGTCGGGTTGTGTTCGAATCCCACTGTCGACAGCCCTGAATATGTTTATCCGCGGTTTCCATGTTCACACAAGTCTGTACCTTAATCAATGCCACGGTCGCTTCCTTTCCTCTCCTACTCCTTTCCTATCCCAACGTCGCCATAAGATCTATCTGTGTCGGTGCGATATAAAATAGATTGTAATGAACCCATGAACGATGTTACATTCGGCATAAAATGAAGAGGGTTAAGAAATAGCCGCCCTTGAACAAATTTACTATAATTGTAGAGATAAGGAGCTGGGTGCTCTTCTACAATAATAGGCCTACGGAATTGACATCCTAAAATGAGGACTGTATGTAAGCCTCTACTCAACCTCCTTTTTTTGGTGGGGAGTAATTTATTTGTATAAGTATGCAAGAGAGGAACAGTAGTTAACACTAGAGAAGGTGGGACTGTTAGACATATCATAACCAACGTAAATCGCCGTTTTTGTAAGGGCCAGATTTATTTGCTCCCAAGTGTACCTAGTCAGAAGTTTAAGTTAAATTGTAAGTAATTGTCCCAATTTAAATGAAATGCATATGTAATTTGAAAAGCACGTAAACTAAAATATATGCTTTATGTGCATCCTTCTCTCATTAGTCTGACACTAACAGCAGAGTTAAACCTGATTTAATTCCACAAAAGTTACAAAATTTTAATTTTAAATCATAAATGACAAACTTGTGTGTATTATGCTGTAGTAAGGCAAATTTTCCTTCAAGAAATTAAGTACATAATTCTTCATCATTCTTTCTTGGGAGGGTCAATTTAATGATCACAAGACAGAAGGTTTGGGTAATTTTGAGGGTTTTAAGGATTCGATTTTGCATTTTTACAAATGCCACATACTTCATTTGAAATTCGAGACGTGACTGCTTTCACTGAAAGTGACTTGGCCCTGCGGTTTGGAGCGCACGACTGTGAGCTTGTATTCAGGAGATAGAGGGTTCGAGCCCCACTGTCGGTAGCCCTAAAAATGGTTTTCTTCTCCACTCCTAGCCATTTCCGTTCCGATCGTCACCGTTAAACCTGTGTGGGCGCGACACAAAGCCAATTGTAAAAAGGTCACTGTTACCGACAAAGTTCTCCCCACATTGAACATAAACAAACGTGATTATTTTCTTGTGGTTTAACATTGCACTAACACACCGCAAGACCTGAATGGGAAAGGTCTAGAACTGAAAAGGTAGTGGCCGTGGACTTAATTAAGGTACGGCTCCACCATTTTCCTGTCAGACTCGTTGGCAGAATGGTCAGCGTACTGGCCTTCGGTTCAGAGGGACCCGGGTTCTATTCCCGGCCGGGTCGGGGATTTTAACCTTAATTGGTTAATTCCAATGGCTTGGGGGCTGGGTGTGTGTGTGTGTGTGTGTGTGTGTGTGTGTGTGTGTGTGTGTGTGTGTGTGTGGCGTATTCAACATCAGAAATCATCCTAGGTAGGGCCCTCATCTTCACAGACATGCAGGTCCCCTAATAGGCAGTCTACTAGAAAAAGACCTGCACCAGGCCTCTCCGAGATCATACGCCATTACTATTATTATTATTATTATTATTATTATTATTATTATTATTATCATTTGTCTGGTGTGAGAATGTGAAACGACGTTAAACCATCTTCAGAGCTGCCGGTCCTTGGGTGAATTGTTAGCATACTGATCATCAGTTTGGAGGGCCCCAAGTTCGATTTTCGGTCCAGCTAATGATTTTATATCTCCATCGTTAATTCTTCTGTCACGACGACTGGGTGTTTGCGTTGATCTTATTGCACTTCTCTTCATCGACATGCAACACATCACACCAATATAACAGAAACGTACAATAATGAATACATCCCTCCACAAGTGTTTGGCGTCGTAAAGGGCATCCTACCGTAAGACTAGACTAAATCTATATGGAGTGCGGTAGAAAGGCCGGAAATAATAAGAATACAGCGCATATAGTATATTGATATGTGTTGTTACAAGGAAGCTAATGAGTTGAAAAAACTTTAAATAAAGTATAGCGCTTCGATCCTCAGTTAAAGGCTCATTTGATGAGATTTGTGTACACAAGGAAGAATCAAAACTTCCTGTAGAAAGAAATATTGAAGTGTTTCATTCATTGTGCATTGACCTGAAACAGTTAACATTTCTCGGCACTTGGAGTGCCTAGCCAGGCAAATGAATTTGTATTTTTGTTTACCTTTAATTTTGAAAAGTGTTTTGTTTGATTTAACTTGAACTCTGAGTGAAAGCCGAAATTTATCTTCTCCTCCACTTGAGCAATGTTTATTTTAGTTTCCTACGTAATGTAATTTATCTGGAGACATGCTATTTGGAAAGTAAATCTTTTCCTCCCCGGCGAGCCGTAAGTTTGTCTACAGAGGTAACTAGAACGCATACCGAATATCCGTCTGAATTCTGATAGCGGGGAGGAGATTCAGATATCGAGTTAACTCGGCTCACTCCCTGCCCTAATGCACATGTTGCTGTCTTGGGCGTAGTAAACGTTGCGAAAGGAATGTCTTCGTAGAAGACAGAATGATATACAATTGGGAAGGGAGAGATGAGACTGGTTCATGTGTAGTCATACTTTTCAGTGTAAACTTTTTGAGAATGTGATAAGGCTAAAGAAATGACACAGCAACAGAAAATGTATAAAAGAATAATCCCACCAACAGGTTACAGAATTTCACAACAGGCCAGCTGCGGACATTATATTAGGTAACGACCTCGCCTTAGTGGTACGAGCTTCTTCCAGGTGTTTCATATACAACTCCCCAGTTGTCTACCTGATCCACTGTAAATTTATTGAGACGTACGAAGCGGCTATAAGAAACAATATAAAGTCGGACAAGTTTCTGAATATTGCAGGTGCTGCAGGCTAATTAGGAACTCAATTTGCTCACCCTAGGTGTTGCTACATTCAATGAATGGCATATCAAGAATCTGAAGTTTTTATTAAACGAAACATGTCGTTCTCTGTTCAGTGAATCTTTAATTTCTAGTTTTTTTGAGAACTGTGTAGCCTTTAGGTTGCTGTTGCCCCTCCGCAGAATGGACAAAGAACATAGGTTGGCAACAGGTAGAAACTCGGCCCATCACCGCAACATTGGTAAGAAGACTTAAAGATCTCCGCATTTAAAGAGATTAATTATATTTGTCTCATCTGCAGATGGAGAACATATCGGGGAATCATTTTGGCCCAGATCATTATTAGTAAGAGTAAACCTAAAGCTGAAGTTGAAACATCACTTAACTCGCACACTTGTACGACCGTACTTAGTCGAAGAACATCAAGATCGAAGGTTTTCCAGTATATTGGCTCTCGAGTTGCGAAATATATTTATGCCCCTCACCAGATCCCTTCATACTGAAGAACGTTGGACTATAGTCAAGAATACTCTTCACACCTTTGCCGTACAAATGAGGGAGATGTAATGAATAATGGATACAATCCATATCATGGGCACTGACTGATGAAAGGAAGCGTGTTAACCAAAGGAAATACCGAGAAAATCCTGAGGATGAACAGAAACAAGCCGCACAATGTTATCCTCAACACGACTGCCGCCACGAATAGAAAGACTGGATACTGCAGAAAGCAGCGAAAGCACATGACGCAGCAGGTATTTGGGACTCCAAAACTCTCTATAAAATCTTAAACGATCTAACAGTATAACGCAACAACTACAACGTTCCAATAATATAAACACAGGATGAACAGGACAGAGGATGGACTAAATGCTTCCAAAACACCCTCAACCGAACTTACCCACCAACATATAATTTTGATGAAAGGGATATTCTTAATATGCTTAAACCACTGGCATCACGCTAGAAGAAACGCCCTTCGGAACAATGAAGCTCTATGACTTCGTAACATTCCAGTGGAGCTCTTAAAAACACGTGAGAAGCCCTTAATCGATCACCTACCTTAGCTCTTCAATAACGGCTGGTTACGAACTATGGTTCCGGGGAGTGGACGAAAGGCAACATTATAAGGTTGCTGAAGAAAAGTAACATTTCTTACTATTCGAATTGGTGGGACACTGCCTGTTATTGGGAAAGATTCTTGGACCATTTTGTTTCGATGATTGCATAATGCCATCTTTAGAAATCTATGGGACGAACAGTCTGGTTTCAGAAGCACTAGACATTGCTTCCGCAACATCATAGAACAATGCATCGAATATCTGCAACCGCTCTCAAGAAACTTTACATACATCAAAAACACACTTGATAGCATTCATCGTGAGTCACTATGGAAAACCCTCAGCCTTTTATGACCTTTCTACACAGTTTCATAAGCATATTTAGAAACGTATACCATAACTCCTCCTATTGTATGCATACCGATGTGGGGCATAGCCTTCTTTGAAATCACAACTGGAGTTCGACAAGGATGCATTTTATCGTCACTTAGGTTGACCGTTGCTTTAGATTTCATCGTGAGGAAGGCAACGCAACACGCGGGAGTGAGCATCAGCTGAGCTTACCAAAGTCAGTCTACAGATTTGGATTTTGCCGACGACATCTCAATTCTGGCGGAAGATGAAACTCAGCTTCGACGGAATACTACAGCATGACTGGTTTACGTGTAACCACACATGAGTCAAACCTCACGGGTGAAGGGGAATGGCGACACAAAAGCCAACGTAAATAGTGGTACCAGTCAGTTTGACACTCTCCATAAATTTACCTACCGCGTTAGCACCATCACTCAAAATTGCGATGCAGAGACCGAAGCCTGCAGTAGTATTCCACTTAACCCGTCAAATTAGGACAGCAGTTTCTATTTCGTTTAACACAATGTTACGTATGTACTCCGCCACTTTTGCCCCAAGCGCAAAAGAAGCTAGCCGAACCAGGAAGATGGCAGCTAGTACAGTAAGAACAGATGTTTTCCCTCACCATTGTCTGCACCTTACTCTGCAGATTCGGTACATTGATCACTTTACCAACAGGTGTTCCAGCGCAACCGCTTACCGAACATACATATTACTTTTTAACCCCAACGAGTTCAGTTTACTGGACACGTTCTCTGCATGCCTCGACATCGCTCATCTCAAGTAGCCATGCATGGAGTCACTCCAGAGAATGTCACCCGTAGTGTGCATGACAGCAAACACATGCCTGCGAACTGGAAATTCCAGGAGCGATGCAGAAATACTGGCGGAAGACAGACAACGGTGAATAAATTTCATCGGCGAAGTGCTAAAAAAAACACGGGAGTAACTGGGACTAAAACCGATATTCATGTTTATCTTATAAATATCCTCTGCTTGCCAGTAAAGTACACACAATCACACAAAGAAGTAAAGGAATAAAGAAGTAATATTTAATGAGAATCAATCAATCAATCAATCAATCAATCAATCAATCAATCAATCAATCAATCAATCAATCAATCAATCAATCAATCAATCAATCAATCAATCAATCAATCAATCAATCAATCAATCAATCAATCAATCAATCAATCAATCAATCAATCAATCAATCAATCAATCAATCAATCGATCAATCAATCAATCATGCTGTTCATGCTTGCCTTATGTTGTTGGTACCAACGTGAAAAAATACCACAATTTCGTTACCCTCCTTCTTCCCCTCCACTTTCCTCAACATCTGTCTTAAACAAATTTCTGGTAACATTCTACCCCCGTTCACTTTGCTCCACACACTTTTGCCACATCCGTAACAACAGAGTCGCCCGTGATCAGAACCTGAACCCAACCCACCTCTTATTCCGGTCTCCCTTAACTTCCGTGACCGCTTCAGAGAATAATTCCTTCTTCCTTCTCTCCATCTCAAGACACTTTTCCACCTCCTTCTTCCTCTCCTTTACTCTATATTTCCCTTTCTTATCGTACCCTTTCCCGTTGCCTCGCCTCTCCTCTGTAACACTTTCCTGTTTCCTATCTCTTCTCTGCCGTTCTATCCGCAGTGACTCACACTGATTTCTCACCAATGCCTCACCTGAACTAAGTCTCTGGTGAGACCCGTAGCCATTTTCTGTCCCTAAGATCCCTTAAGACCACTATGGTCCACAACTTCCTCCTTCTTTTCCCTCCCTCTTGTATAACTACCATATCCTGCAATTTTTTCGAGGGAGACCTACCTTCTTTCCTGCATTCTGTTAGAAGCACAATTACCTCCCTAAAATTCTCTAAACTCACCCCTTATACTCCTTAATGCATGCTCACACCCATAGTCATTTTCACCTACATTCCTTATTACTTAATCTACTTACGGAAGTATGAAATACTACATCAAAAATCAATGTGTTAAAAAAGCATTGCGTGAATAAGGATAAAACAAATGAAAATCGTACTGTTTCCTACACAAGGATTACACTGCAAATTCTAAAGCCCACAATATACGAATTAAATAACTACGTTACATTACTGCTTAGACGTAAAATAAAATATAAATTTGATTATATTCTCGGAAATAACAGAAATTAAAAACTGTCGTTATACTCTGAAATGTCGAAAGCATTTCAAAAGAATTACACAGCAATTAAGCAAACAGGATAGTATCTAATTAAAAATGCACTACATTTTTAAATTGCACTTCAACGTAACAGGTTAACTGAAACAATAGAAATCTCGTTAAAACTAAATATTTAAATGAATCAACAGATTATTTTCATACTATGCGCTACAAATCTACTTAGCACTATTAAGGAATCGAAATATTATCACTTCATTTAGCTTCACTTCGCTTCACTTTCAATGATACAAGCTGTTAGAGGTTAGCACAGTATATAATAAGATGAGGTGAAATATACTGAAAATACCGGGTATTAATTTGTTTTCTGTAAAATATATTCTTGTAACGTGAAAGAAGGTACTCAACTACAGTAGGATGTAAAGTTTATTTCACTTGCCGCATTGGAGGCTGGAAGAGACAATATATACCTCGATAATAGAGAAAGTCTTTGGATAATATGTGCTGTTATTTCTCCACTATGCAAGGGGATCGTAACCAGAATTGTAATCTTTTAATAAATAAATTGTTTTAGGAATAATATTGGCAAGGTTTATTTGTCCATAGCTTGCCCCGACATTAACTCGTTTTTGACATAGATCTTGGAACATGTTATCGTAACAACGGTAAAGGGAGGGAGATGAGTTGCACAATTTTTACGCCCTTCTGTGTAATGTTTTGTTTGATATCATGTGGCACTGTATTTGATGAACGTTCTGTATTCGGTCACACATTACACACGTGTGCTTTCATATGTGAGGTAGTAGATGAAAACGTCAACAAAGAAGAATAACGTTTACATAGCACATATCCTACATGTTGACCATTCGCAGTTGTTACTAGCAAGATGTATTACCACTCTCCACTATTCATCCTTCCTTATTTCAGTAATCCATATTTTTTCCTCTCAATTTTTCCCTCATCCTGTATTTCGACTCCACTTGCACGTTCGCAACGAATGTCGTCGTGATTGCGAATGTGAATCAGTCGGACCATGTGGTGCGTTCGCTCAGATTATCTAGCGCCAAGCGGACGTTCAGATCACCCTCACATGCGGAATAGGACTTAACTACACGAATATCTCCTTTCGACCGAACGTAAATCGGGAATGCTGAATTTTAATATGTTCTTTCACTTGTATTAATAACATTATTATTAGAGAATTTGATGGTTCATTAAGCACTGAAAGGGCATGACATTTCCTTCATGTTTTCACCCAGAAGGCCACGGCTTGATCCCTGGTAATCCTTGTGTATTTTCCAACCCTTGTCATGTAGAATAATTGTTTCTGGTTACTAGTATATACGTATAGAACTTCAGTAATTATGAATCGCACTTGGAACGCTAGGCGTTAAAAATCATGAAGATTTTATTATCAAAATTAATTTCTAGACGACTTGTGCGATGACAGTGTCCAATATCTCATTTTAAAGAGGAGAAACTTTTGTATGTAGTAACATGGTATGATCTCATCAGGTGACGCAGTAGTACTACTATCTTGCAGTATTAAATCACCGACCGTGATTATGCCCCTCCCGCTTCTACCTGAGACTACTACTACTGCTACGACTACTACATGTTTTCATTTCTTCGCTGAAGGGAGAGATGGGCCTCCTAGATGATGACGCCGTCTCTCAGGCCAGGAAATGTGTTACGGTGAAGGAGATGTGCGGAGAAGGGGAGAGGGTTGGCGGCTGTGCCCTATACTAGGAACTGTTCCGGCGTTCGCCTTAGTGCAGGGGAATTGGAAAACCGCGGAGAACCATTCTCAGGATAGCGGATGGTGGGTACCAAGCCCTTTCCGTCTCCCGAGTACAGAGGCGTAGATCTGTGGCCACCCATCTTCTGCTCGGTTGGCTGGTCGGAGTGCAGAACTGTCGGACCACAGACCAGCCGTGGCCACTTGTATGCTGAGTCCCACTCTGCATCCGCAGACCCCAGTACTATAGACGGTCCGGATTTATATACACTAAGGGTCGCCGCGTGTACCAAAGAAGAGAACCGGCGTAGCAGAGCCGAAGGAGCAGACGAAGAAGCTGCATCCACTACCGAAAGGTTTGTGGTTTCACTTGTATACTGCATGATTCCAAATAACTTGCCCAAAATAGGGATTCAGCCTTATTCAAACAAAGATTCACACAGTCGTTTAGCTAGGTAACAAACACAATTATAAAGCTTGATTTCGCCACCTAATCGATACTTTTAACAACTTACTGCATGAACAGAAAATGCTCTAAATAAAGTTTCTTCTGATCTTCGAAATGAAGTCAGATACGAAGTCAAAAAAATTACCGCAGTACATTAATAAACTTAAATAAAAGTATTGATTACGTGGGAAAATCCAACCTTATAATTGCGATCATTGGAATCACCAATACGGAACATGAAGCTATTAAACTATGATAAGTAACAAACATGTAAGCAATGTAATGAGAATGTACAAAACCCAACAGTGACGATGTTCCTCAGACCCACACTGAGCATCCTATACTTGCAAAATCATACAACACAAGAGAGATGCCCATTAGATTTGCTCTTCTGTTCAGCGATGAACACGTATAACTGAATCAGAAGGAGATGGAGTCAACTAGAGGAATAACATAAGACATGTTGCTGATGAGCTGTATAGAAAAACTGAAATGATAGATGCTATACGTGACGACCAACCACCAGGGAAACTTGAAGTGTATCCTTACTCTACATTCAGGTGACCACTAAATACAGTCAATCTTGTTCATTTAATACGCTCTATCAGTGTAGCTTTGGACTCCGGCATTACAGTATGCCGGGTGAGATGTCGTTTTATTCATCTCAACAGGTTCTACACGTATAGGGTAAGAACAAATCTAATAGTGAACATTTGAGAAAACAGTGATGTGAAGAAATACGACAGAATCTTCTTTCGTGCGATGGACAATATACGGTTTCAAAATTATCGTAAACGACTTAAAGGAATAGAGAGACTTTTCAGAATTCCAAAAGCTTCGAAATCATGAATCTCAAGCATCAAAAATCTCATCAGAAGCGTCTCAAAATGAAGGCGGTCATAAGTGTCAAGATGCTATCAGTTCCACGCTACAGGTCATCTACTGCCACAGTACTGGAAAATGTTTTAGAATTCATAATGCGTAAATTTATTTAAGGGAACCGAGAAGTGTGGTAGGCTCAAAAATGTCAATATTCATTTCTGAGCTTAAATATTCTCCAATATTTCCTGAGAAATTTGGTGTATCAATTATTGTGCTGAAGTTATATTTTAGGCAATAAAATTAGGTTTAAACATAACTCTAAAAGCATAATATAATTAGAAGCCAGCTACCAGTCAAATATTTTTTGGATTTTCCTTAAGTCATACTTTATGAAATGTTGTGTACTTTTTTGTCAGAAACTACCATATCATTGTATTTTAAACTTAGTAATCTCATAGACAATGTATATATATGGTTGTGGAAGTAAATTTCATCAGACACCTTGATTAGTTCATGGAGGACAGCTTGGAAAGCCTTGAAAATTTTACAGATAATATCAATTTTAAACTAAGATGTACATTTTCCTTTCTCAACTATTACTTCACCAGCTCATAAAGGGTTTAAATATCATGCACGCAACGTTTCTTGGGTCTGCTTTGAGTTACACCAGGTACATCAGTTAAGGGAATTTTAACACAATCCTTTTAAATAATATTATTTTTTAAATGTTGTTCATGACACAAAATATTAAAGATACAATCTTCATATTTTACCCAGATAATGACTAATGCATTCTGAATATATCAAAAGAATATTCAAGGTAATACCTCTTTCAATTTCTAGAATATGTAACTAAACATCGGAAGTTACATTTTCTATCCTTTCGCACTTTCCCGTTCCCTCAAAAATAAAATGTCAATTATATAATGGCTAGATAACTTATTTCTACAATATGTAATACGTTCTCAACGTTAAAGCCTAAGGCCGTGACACAAATCAGTTCAAGATTTTTTTTAAGTATACGTGTATCGTTATTTATACCTGAAAGGTTTCTATATTATTCTCAACGTGAAATAAAATACTTTATATAATTAGGCTACATAAATAATTGAAATGTACAATTTGCAGGTACAGTACAGCCTCACATATCCGGCCCTCTGATATTCGAACTCTCCCATATCCGGCCTGGTTTTCAGAGATAAATTTAAATGCATACGACAAGTTAATATTTTAGGGGCTGGGATGTAGGGAACTGTATTACTGAGTTGATCTGTAGCATAAGAAGCAATGCAAGGGGCAAGTGAGCCCTGGGATTGCGAGGGATGGAGTGGTTGTTGACTCACGCATTCAGCAATACTATGCACCTGCTTTATTGCCTTAGTCTGTGTTGGTCAGTTGTGAGCGTTGCAGTACAATATATTTTACTTTTACTGTGTTAGTGATTAACTTGCTAATGTTAAGGTACACTGTTTGTGCTATTTTCATTAGTGTTACAATCGAAGCATGGGCGGAAAAAAAGAAAAAAAGACTGCAGCGAGTTAAATAACCTACGGCAAGAAAGAAAACTGGCGAAAGAAAAGTGAACTGAAGTTGTTATTTGTTGTGATTTTATATTTACTTATTAAATTTACTTGTGTTTTGTACTATATTTACATAGAGGACTATGTTTGATCTCAGTACGTAGTAAATTTAAGTGTTTGTCTGCGTGGATGTGTGCGGTGACAAGCCGAAATCTACGGTAAACAGAGATCTGAAATTTTTGACACATGTTGGCACAGCAGTTCACCGATCACACATGGCTGTTTCAAGAAATGCTCCAAGATGAAGCTTTGAACGTCATCCGCAAGGAACTTTTACAGGCATTACTCGATGTTATACCAATGTGCAACTCTACGGACACGACGCGTAACACAGAAGAGGCTGTCAGCAACACGATAGAGATTTACAACTACTTCGAGTTACCTGATTACCCTCGAACATCCTGGAGCAGATGATTGTGGCACCAATTATCCTTCTCAGGAATATGAATGCTCCATCCGTCTGCAATGTATCATGTTTCTCAGTCACGGAACTGATGCCGAATATTAATAATAATGTTATTGGCTTTGTGTCCCACTAACTAGTTTTGACGGTTTTTTGGGGGACGCCGCGGTGCCGGAATTAAGTCCCGCAGGAGTTCTTTTACGTACCAGTAAATCTACCGACACGAGGCCGATGTTTATGAGTACATTCAAATACCACCGTACTGAGCATGGAACGAACCTGCCAAGTTGGGGTGATGAAAGAGATGCTAATTTGGAAGTGCGAGAATTAAACGCAGTTAGTGAGAAAGCCGCTGAAGTATAAGAAGAAGAAGCGCAAGAAGTAAGACGATAGACTCCTACATGTGAAGAACTGCGAGATGTGGCAAGTATTACCAGTCCTCAGTATATGGGATATGAAACAAAAACAACGTGGAATATTCATTGCCCTCCGTGAAACAGAAGAACGTGTGCTAAGAACAAAGTCCGACATGTTTCTCGTGCAAAAGTAGGCATTCCACTTGAATGACCAGTTTAAGCTTGGAGAGACTATTTTTCACGGTAACAGTACATTTTTGCAAGAAAACTGATATTTTGTTTCATAGAGATATAGTTAATTTATATTACAACTTTTTATATAAAAGCTAATATTTTGTATCATGGATATATTTTTCTTACACACTAGAATATAGTTTTGCAAGACAAACTGGTATTTTATTTCACGGATATACTTTTCCTTTACAATACAATGAGTTTTATTACAAAACTGGTATTTTACACTCTCCGGTCAAATCGACCGTGCGCGACCCACCACGCGACTCTTTTGACGCGACCCCTCGCGGGTTAAGGAAAAAAATGTTTTTAGATAATATGTTCTTTATGTTGTTTTAATATTATTTGTACCGTCCCCCAACTCAGTGTCCTAAGCATTGAAAGTAACAATACTGTATAATTGAAAATAAAATAATGTGGTTCATGCGATTCATCAAAAAACAACGGACTATATGGTAATCATTATATGTTTTTATTTTGCCTTTACACAAATGGTTTAAAACATCCAAAGGTTGAACTAATAATAGCAGGTGAAGCCGCGGTTACCTCCTTGTAATAATATAAAACCTTTTTTAGGGTCATTATATGAATTCGTTTCTATTTTAATGATTACTGTGTGATATCTGGTTTTTCTGTTATCAGGACCACCCGGCACCACCCTGATCTGGATATTAGAGGGTTTTTTACTGTTTGTTTCTCTTGTTTACTTGTAACTTCCGTATACAGTAGAACGTATTCAAGCTAACACCGGGCGAATGCCTTGTTCTACTAAATAAGTGGTTAATACATTCAGCACAGACCTTTGTAATCTACTCTGTGTCCAACTAGAAGAAATGTGGCTGTCCGTTCAGGAAATATGAATTCTAAGAACTATGACCTCCAACTTTGAAAACATGATAATGCCTAAGAATTACTAAAGGTATAAATTCTGCCGTTGGCACGTGCTGTTCTTGCAATGAACATCCGTCGGAACTCATTAAATATACGAGCACAAAACGATGAAAAGAAAAGTCACGTCTTTGTGGATTGAGTTTCACGTATAACTTGCGGTCCCATGATCTCAATATCAACAGTCATAGAGAAATGTAAGTAATCTTGCTGCCTTCATTCCTTGTGAGCTTATAAATCGTTGTCATTGTAGGCAGAGCGCACTCCCAAAGGAAGATAACAGCTGAATTAGGATTGAACTCTGAGGAGAAACTTTGTGAATGAACATTCTTTGGTCATAAGGCCATGAGACGTGCATGAAGGAGGATACGTTACATAAGAGAGTAATGAACTCGGCCATGGAGTTTAAGAAAGGCAGAAGGAGACATTGATGATGATACACCCAATATTTACTGACTTCAATGGTAAAGTGAACAATGGAAGGCCATAGTGATAATTGCAAGTAGTGAATTGTTGAAGCATTTAGTTTCTTTACAGAGGATTGTAGATAAAATTCTGTTAGGTCTAACGCTTTACAATAAATATATATGTATGTACGCCCATATATGAACTGAAATTTCATGCAGTATAATATAATTACAGTATGAATAACATAACAATAATAATAATAATAATAATAATAATAATAATAATAATAATAATAATAATAATAATAATAATAATAATACGTCAAGGAAGACATGGACTGCCACAGACTGTCATATATTTTCACTAGACATGCCATTCCGGGGGCAAACTTACAAGCAGTGAATAACCAACAGATATAAAGAGTAACCGTCCTCAAATATTACTGAGAATAATGTGAAACAGGGAATAATTTTAGAACGAACAGCATTTACAAAAATTATTTTTTTGTGCGGACCACGTAACTAAAATATTTCGTCAAATTTGGGTCATCTGCCGTCTGCAAATATGGACCAATAAGGGCATACTAGTGGAAACATTTTAAGCCTTTGTAGTGAAGAGGCACCACAGGATGCCCCAGAGTTCATTTTCTGATCAACTAATAAACGAATAAATATTCAGAACGGTAAAGGCAAGTCGATGACACATAGAACGTCACATAATTTCTTATCGTGCTGACAACCCCAGAAATTAGAGTTGCCAAAGTTTGCAACAAACTGCGCTAGCCAAAGTACATGCTAAAACAGGTGTCAGAAGAAGACTAATATCATGGTTAAAATATCAATGAATGGGCAGGAATTCACAGTGTAGGAAGACTTTACGATGGCATTAAACCACACGGCATTCACCACAGTAATCGCTAACGTCAGGAGGACCTGATACGGTAATCTAAGGAAAAAAGTAGAAGGATAAAAGACTGTTACATTGTGGCTCTGAAATTCACTGCAAGTGGAATACCATACTACCAGGTAAGTAGATAAGTTTCCTGAGAAGTGCGTAAAAGTTTGCGATAAAATTCAAATTTCCCTAAGATACTTTAAAGTAAGTTATCGTAAAGTTGCGTGTTTTTATTGTGGCTTTATATACTTGGAACGTTTTAATCCACATCTAGTATAAAGTGGGGGTGACGTTAAGAGGTGATTTATATTGCGAGAGTATCGCTGTCGAGAAGACGGAGAGGAAGTGTAAGGAGAGTGGCATAACAAACAGGCGACGACACTCCGTCAGGAATCCTGAGTGCTACACGGAGTTGCTGTCTTACTTATCCCGAATGTACCATACACACAACTCCTGGGAACACAAATTTGAATGCCGTCAATCACAGTCAAGATACACTGAAAGAAATCCAATGACAATTGTTCCTATTCCTCTGCCTATACAATCGATTGCACTCCAAATGCTGTGAATCAAATTCGAGCTATGCCTTCACGTGTAAATGAAATTGCCATTATAAATAGTACAATTTGCAGTCCTAGTGTTGTGAACAAAACCTTCATATAACGAGTGCACAAACGATTCTAAGACATCTGGTCGAAAAATACTTTCCGGACTACAAGCAACTAGAAATTACTTAATAGAACCCAGTTTAATCTTCAGAAATTTGTTGATACTGTAAAAAAATAACTATGCATGGTTACTTTCAATAAAACATCAATTTTTCATTCAGCGATCCGTAGAATGTCGCCAATACATATATTTCAGAAAAACTATTTTGTCTCCACTAGTATTGAAGTAAGTTGACTTTTTATCTGTCCACTAAGATATATTCCCATAAAAGTAAATTACTAGGCCTATATAATAATAATAATAATAATAATAATAATAATAATAATAATAATAATAATAATAATAATAATAATAATAATAATAATAATAATAATAATAATGTATTTTGATAATGCTTCAAAAATATGGCTATATAGTGTAAGTAAGATACTACAAACTGCAGATTTAAGAATTCAGAAGAATGTTGAAATTTACTAAATACAACATATCACACAAGTTCCGAATACAGAATATATTGTAATACAGATAAGGGATTATCTATTTATAAAGAAAATTTCAGGGGATCCATTGTCTGGCAGCTTTCGAGTCTGCTTTTAGGTCTGTTGGTCTATTCCAACATCACTGAGAAACGCCTGAATGCATTTCTACCAAACTTCATAATATTTAGGTTCTACTCATCGAGGAGCAGGCTTTGGAACGTCAATGATTTAAAAATCACTTAATACACTACGGGTTCATATCAGACCAAGCGTTGTATCAAATTATTTTATTATACACTGATCAGACAGAACATTATGACTACCTACCTAATAGCCCAGATAGCAGTGGCGACGCGTCTTGGCATGGAAGCAGTGAGGCCTTGGTAGTTCACTGGAAGGAGTTGACACCACATCTACGCACGCAAGTCACCTAATTACCGTAAATTTCGGGAAGGAGGGCGATGAGCTCTGACACAACATTCAATCACATCCGAGATGTGTTCGATCGGGATAAGATCTTGCGAGTTGGGCGGCCAGCACATCAATTGCAACTCGCCACTGTATTCCTCGAACCACTCCATCACACTCCTCACCTTGTGAAATGACGCATCATCTTATTGAAAAATGCCACTACCGTTGGGAAGCGTGATAGCCATGAAGGAGTGTACGTGGTCTGCAACCAGTTTACGATACTTCTCGGCCGTAATGGTGCCTTGTACGTGCTCAACTAGTCCCATGAATGCCCACGTAAATGTTGTCCAGAGCATAATTCAGCCGCCGCCAGCTTGTCTCCGTCCCGCAGTACAGTGTCAAGGAGCTGTTCCCCTGGAAGACGACGGATTCGCACCCTCCCTTCGGGATGATGAAGGTATCGGGATTCATCAGACCATGCAACCCTCTGTCACTGCACCAACGTCCAGTGACGTTGGTCACGTGCCCATTCCAGTCGTAGTTGCCGATGTCGTGGTGTTAGCATTGACACATTCATGGGTCGTCGGCTGCGGAGGTTCATCCTTAGGAATGTTCGGTGCACTGTGCGTTCAGACACATGTATACTCTGCCCAGCATTCAAGTCTGATGTTAGTTCCGCCACAGTTCACTGCCTGTCCTGTTTTACCAGTCTGCCCAGTCTACGACGTCGGACATCTGTAATGAGTGGTGCCCGCCGAACCCCTCAACGTTTGGACGTGGTTTCACCTTGGTTTCGCCACTTATTGAAGACGCTCATCACAGCGCTCCTAGAACACCCGACAAGTCGTAAAGTTTTCGAAATGTTCATGCTGAACCCCTGGGCCATCACAATCTGCTCTCGGTCAAACTCAGATGATCGCGCGCCTTCCCCATTCTACACACGGACAGCACGCTCACTGATACTACGAGTATCGTGCGTGTGTCTGACTAACAGTCATTCCTCGCCAGGTGACACTGCTATCACCTGGTCGGGTTTATATCATTGTAGGTAGGTGGTCATAATGTTCTGGCTGAGGAGTGTACATACAACTGATATTCCCTGATATCTTCAGACTACATATAAAACGACCTATTAAATCATTCATGATTGATTTAACTCTTGAAGATTACTACAGATCCAAACGAATTTGACCAAAGAAATGGGAATTGGATAAGTATTTACGGTACCTTATTATATAGCGCATCCAACATACTTGAAACGGGCCCTTGGTCTCTCGAGAACAATGTTGACACGACTAGCGTAACGAATGGCAGCCACTGACTTCTTTATCAGTGAGCTACTACAGACGAACGGCCTAAAAAGGACAAGGAAGCTGCGAGCTTTGATAAGCACTTCAAATTAACGCCTGCCCTTAATTCAAGCGAATGGAAGAAGCCTATCTTTGCACGCCGCAGCTCACAGCTTCTACTACAGGATCTGTGTCCAAAGAGGATTTCGCCGGTCATCGCCCCAGTGCTCCTGCACTCTCTGCGGACAGCAATGTGAACAGTATGTCACATACTATTCTGTGTAGCAAACATTAATTCACTGGCGTACTATGCAGATGACAAGAACTTTATGTAGCCGAATTATATTATTTGTACACAGTATGATTAATAAAACCTTACATATAGCGTATCAAGCAAAAGCAAGGTAATTTATATTCTTCCTGGTAGTAAATCTCACTCTTTCTGTACGTCAATTTCCCAGTAATAATGTATACGGCAGTAAACAATTGGAACATTTATAAATCGATTGCTCGACATTAACGAGAATTAGGTACCCTGTCTGACAATATTCAGATTATGCATTGTATTTGAACAAACTCAATGTTAGACAGATTAACCATAATGAGGTGTACGGACAGAGCGCATGACCCACCCCACAGATATGTGACAGTTAATGTCGATATTCCTTTGCTTATAAATATTCATCATTGGCTCTTTTATGTTATCCTCCCTTTCAAATAAGAATGAACATCGCAATTGCAGCTCACTTTGTCTTTTGATCGTCCCTCATATTATCCTATAATTTATTTTCGTATTCATTGGCGTAGGAGATCTGAACCATTATCAACGTAATTACTTTTAATGTGCTGAAAATAAATAAGTAATGATCATGCCAATAAATAAGCATTATGCAGTACTTTTTATGGTAACATGTTCATCACTTGTAATTCATCATTTCATGAGCTCTTATATACCGGTGTAACAATACTTTCCTTTTGATAAATATATACTGTACATTTGTTCTGTTAAATGACTCGCTTACCGCTGTTATGAAATTAAATGCAAATATAATTCACATCACATCTTGTAAATACAGTATATCGTCGCTTAAGATACATACAGGTCATACATACATACATACATACATACATACATACATACATACAGATAATAGAGGTCACGCCTCCCACCCAAACATGGATATGCAGTATATCAGAACAATTATAGTTGTGGTAATTTTCGTAACGTGTAAAGGAAAGGGATGATGACCTAGATTTTAGGCCCTTTAAACAACAAGTATCAGCATCATCAGGTAAAGGAAGATCAACCCTACCGTATCGTAATATATGGCGTATTACGCACTCCTGAAATATACTGTATATAAGGTTCGTTTTCCTTTATACACGAGCATACGAAAATGAACACAACGAATTGTTCTGATTGAGTGCATATTCATATTGGTCTTGGAGGCGTGACCAGTATTAAGGAAAAGAATGTATAGGAAGGGTATTGTTAGATACGAGGTACTGTTTCTTAAGCTATGATATGGTGGTCTCATATTCATAAATGCACGAAGTAGAATAAGTAATTATGTTCACAAAGTAAATTATAATATTTTATGATATCTTCGGAACTGGGTTAATATTTCCTTCTGATGTTCCCCAAACGCTTTGCATATAAGTAAATTCTAAATTTGTTACATGTCTTTTAGGTATAATCCTTAATACGACTTCCTTTCTTAATTCATAAGATGTGTTCTGAAGGAGCTCTAAAAGTTAACGCATTACTCTTTGTGAAAGCTATACCACTCGGCTCATTTCATTTAACATTCTCATCAGTTCACTAATTTCGAATAATTTTTAAAATGTTTCGAGGTTATTTATGTGGGATAGAGTACGATATATAATCAAGTTGAAAATCTAAACGCATCTATTTGAAATTAAGCTTTGAAGAGCATAAGAATGTGTATTTGCTCAGATAGCCTATATACTCGTATTTATAACATAAATATAAAATTGTAGTATCTTAAGTGACATACAGACTTCAAATAGGGAGGTTTCATCCATACCAAATTCAGTGCATTGTAAAAATTCTGTTCTACATACACTTGTTCGATAATTCAGATCTTATCAATGTAAATCTACAATTTCGAATGACTCACCGGAAATGCCATCGTAAGTCCACCATTGTTCCCAACTCACTCCAGACGTAACTGTAACAGAATAAGACACACATAATTACAACATGATCAATAATAATGAAAATAGGATAAAATATGTTTAAACATGATTTGCATACCTCCTGTTTAGTGTGGACATGGTGAGATACAGATAGTAGTGAATTGAATGAGTGCATTATTTTGAGTTAACTAATTCCGTGAGTAAATAATACTACAAGATTAGTTTGTATTTTTGTATCAGTTAAATTTCGTATCACACAAAAGAAAATAACTGTATATTGTTATAACATCACTCTAATTAACACTTGTATTACGGTGGATTTTGTCAGATTGATCACTAGTCTCCTACATAACTCTAGAATCAATGGTGCATGCTATGTTATAAGTTACTGAATTTTGGTTCGTTAATATCACCATGTTTAACCGCAGCCATCTAGTTAGATACAGAATTAAGTTAGTCAATATCCTACCATACTCCCTGTTTTTCATTGTAGATTAAATCTTAAAAGAGCTTTTCCCCTACCAACAAACATCGCCATTATAGTCATTACCTTGTTTATATGTAAGAATAAGTAAATCCAACGTGAAATCAGGAGTTTGAATAAGGGTAAGAGAGCGCCAAGAGCCCAGAAATCTTAGGAACTGGTCTCTTATACTGATATTCCTCAGTTAGTTGGTCTGTAACAGGAAAACACTTTTTTTTTCCATGTTAGTTCCGTGATATTTAACCGCTGCATTTCGTTGTATTAAGCGATGTTATGTACAGGCGTCAAGGCCGGTATACAATGAAATGTTTGCCCGACTACATCCATTGCATTATCTTCACTGACCAGACGAAGTCAAACCAAAATCTAAATCAGTTCCTGGAGGCCCCTACCAGTAAATATTTATGGATGTGAAAAATGTCTCAAAAAATGACTAGTATATGTGTGTGCTGATGTAATTGCTTAGTTCGAAGACTAGGAAGCTGTTCCTTGGATTGCAACTAATGTAATATTTCATAGTATTAAAATAAAGTCCCCCATTGTGGTGTAGTGGTTAGTCTGATTAGCTGTCAACCCCAGAGACCCGGGTTCGATTCCCGGCTCTACCACGAAATTTGAAAAGTCGTGCGAGGGCTTCAAAGGGTTCCACTCAGCCTCGGGAGGTCAAATGAGTAGAGGTGGGTTCATTCCCACCTCAGCCATCCTGAAAGTGGTTTTCCGTGGTTTGCCACTTCTCCTCCGGGCAAATGTCGGGATGCTATCTAAATTAAGGCAAGAGCCACTTCCTTCCCTCTTTCTTGTACATTCCTTCGAATCTACCCATCCCCCACCCAGGCTCCTGTTCAGCATAGCTGGTGAGGCCGCCTGGGCGAGGTAATGGCCATTCTCCCCTGTTGTATCTCCCGACCCAATGTCTGACGCTCAAGGACACTGCCCTTGAGGCGGTAGAGGTGGAATTCCTCACTGAGTCCGAGCGAAAAGCAACTCTGGTGGGTAAACAGGTTAAGTAAGTAAGTAAGTAAAAATAAATGGAGAGAGCTTAGTTGGTAGTGAGTGTTCGTGTGATCACAGATACGGGACCTTAAATTTTATGTGGAATTCGAGCCATGGGGATGCAATATTTAATTCTGAAATCCGAAAGATATTGGTCAAAAATCAAACTACGGCCATCTTAGTAAGACTTATCTATTTCGCTCTAATCTTATTATTCACTTGAATTGCATTGGGAGAACTCAGACTTAAACCCAATTTAATAACAGTCGATGTCAGTGGTGGAATTCATATCTCTGAATTCTGAACGCTGTGGAACGACACGCAGTACTTATAGATATAAGCTACAATGATGGATGGTGAAGAATATTCGTTTATCAAGTAATGAACGTAGGTTTTCGTGGCTTATAGTATTAACGTAAATAAATAAATGAATACTAGATTAAAGCCACTATATTTATTTAATGAAGTCGAGCCTTCAGCCAAATTGCATTGGCATTCATCAGGGCATGTTAAGTTCTGATTCAGACAGTGAGCAAAGGAATTCAAAGAAACGTGGAAGCCATGACCGTACTATCCACGGTCTACCGCACTAACTGAACTCAAGGGTCGTCGTGTTGTGGTTTTAGTGGGGTAGGCCGTGTATAGTGTACGGTCATGGCTTCCACGTCTCTTTGAATTTCTTAGCTCACTGTCGGAAGCAGAACTTAACATTCCCTGATGAACGCCAATACAATATGGCTGAAAGCTCGGCTTCATTATGTAAATAAGGTGGCTTTAATCCAGTATTCATTTATTTATTTACGTTAATATTCATTTATTATTATTATTATTATTATTATTATTATTATTATTATTGTTCTTCTTCTTCTTCTTCTTCTTATTATTATTATTATTATTAGTGGTAGCATTAGCAGCAGCGAATTCTACCAATATTGGAAGACGTTAAGCAAATGGCTCAATCAGTTCTTCTGTGGGTTCTTCTCGTTATTGCAATAGGCTTTCTAGGCTTTCATTCTTTCCGAGAAGGCTTGTGTACGTTCTTTCGACCACTTTGGTCTGTACTGTTCTTGTTGTGGTTGCTATGATGTAGCTTTCCAATTGTTTACTTTGTGTCTAAATCTGCCTCTTTCTAAGATGCCTCTTGAAAATATGTTTGGTTTATGAGGTCTTTTCGAAGTTCGTTGAGCCAGCGTGTTGAATTCTTAAGTGAGGTGACATAATCTATTATCTTTCTTATCAATCGATTTTCTGGTAATGTAGTGAGATGACTGAAGAATTTCATTTGCCTTTTCCTATTATTATTATTATTATTATTATTATTATTATTATTATTATTATTATTATTATTATTATTATTATTATCGTACCGTTTTATCTTTACACATCTGTACAGAGACCAACTTTGTTGTAGGGGAATCAAAGCCGTGTAGATTCAAAATATCTTACTAACTATTTAGAAGTAACAGAGACGAACGTAGCGAGAATAAATGCTTGGAACCTGGTACAAAAGTGTGGGAACAATGGCAGGAAGATGCTTGAAAAGAGGTGGTGAATTCTAAGCTAGAGTAACTCCATGCGTGAAGCTCTATGTATGAAACGGTTTCGGTCTTGGAGTCATGTGAGGCGAATGGAGATGGATAGCTTACCTCGGATAATAATGGATAATGAAAAATTATTAATTATTATAAGGAAGTTTGTCAGAAGCCAATCGCATAGTACTATGTCGATAATATATCATCATTGCGCCTGCAAAAGGTGCTATTGTGACTGCTATTTATTGGAGAAATGCCGACCCTCAGCGCATTAACAACGAGAATTATTTGAGTATGGTCATACAATATTGAACCTTAAATGACAGAACCTTACCGCCCAAAGTTCGAAGCAGAAATATTTTCGCATAGTGGACTTCTCACGCGCAACAACGAAATACCGGGTGGTTCATCAGCCTTTAATTTTTCTGAGGTAGTTAACCCAACTAACGCGTATATCAAAGTCATCCGAACAACGTTAGCACCTGCTCCTTTATGGCCTTAGTACAACCGTACCGTTCATTTAATGCTCGCGAATATGGAAGAAATCATTAGCGGCAGTGTTATTTATATTATTTAAACTATAATGAATGTGTAAAACGATCACACTTACAAATAACATTACCTTAGATTTGGACACGAAGTGTTTCTAAGGACTACAATGTGCAAGCTGTAGAGCACGGCTCGCGGTAGCTAAGGTGGCTAAATCACGCATCACTGCTATTGTATCAGTCAAGCTGTCTAGTAATAGGTTCGATTCACAAGCTGGTACACCTTGTTTCCTTTCCGATTAATGCCGTTTACTTTTTACTGTAATATGGCCACGTCATCCTGTCCCAAAAAGTTAAAATTCGGCCCTTGAAAAGACCGATGTTACGTACCGAGATTGGATTACGACATGATGTTCTGTAGGTAGGAAGTAGGGCAACCTGCATATTCGTTGTAACAAGTATTCGAAATGTTGACCACTTTGGTAATGCAGATGTCAGCACGACATTTTAAAGACATTCTTTCACGTTGTAACATGTCACGTATAACAGCTTGGCATGCCTCGGTGATCAGTAGCCGAAGGTTACCAGGATCTTCAGGTTCCTGTGCATACACTACCTGCTTTAAGTGACCCCACAGTAAAAAGTCAAGTGGCGTTAGATCGGATGATCTGGCGGGCCAGTGAACGGGTCCGTCCATTCCTATCCATTTATTTGGATATGAAATAAGAAGATGTTTCCCGACGACGACTGATCCGTGAAGTGGGGCCCCGACCTGTTGAAACCACATTCGTAATCGCTCGCGCAATGACACGTTCTCCGGAAACTGTGGCAGTTCATTTTGAAGAAAATGAAGGGAGCGTGTTCCAGTTATATGTCTGTCGAAGAAATATGGTCCGATAAGACAGTCACCCCAAAATCCCACATCAGATATTTACTCCCCACTGTACTTGAAATGGGCCCTGTTTTACTCCGTAGGGATCCTCCGCGCTCCTATAGTACATATTGTGCCGATTCATGACGCCAATGTTGTGAAATTGCGATTCGTCTGAAAACAGGCTGCATTGTTGGTAACGCTGCGAAAAGCCCATTGACAAAATGTTACTCTAGTATCGAAATTACGTCCATGGAGCTGCTGGTATAACCGCAGATGATATGGGTGAAATTTATTGTTATGCAGTAACGCATGACTGATGACCACCTCATGTTAGTCTTTAGTGCAAGTGTCCGATTACTTACATGAGGGTTATTACGGACAGCGTCTAAACAGCCTCCTGATTTGGATCAGACGTTATAGGAGCATCTGTAACGAAAGTTACCCTTCCCAGCGTTCCAGTCGACCGCAATCTTCGTTCAAGGTTTCGGAACGTATTGGTAGTCGGTAGTCCTCTATTACGAAAACGCTCGTGATATACACGTTGCGGCTGGACTGCGTTCCGCCTTGTTTCCCATAAATTAGCGACATATCAACGTACTCGTCACTGGAATACATTGTGAGTGAATGAATACGTGCTTTGATGTGACCTGGTAAGTGTGCATAACATTGTGTGTCCGTTAAAATGGGGCACGAACTCACGGTCAAAAATTAAAAAAAAATGCATAATGTTGGAATCGAGGCACTGCATTACTGGTATTTCTACACCTTGTGTCACCGTCCCTTAACCGACTCAGCCATAAATACAACATACAAGACGCTCGCTAAAGGATTATTACATAAGTATGGCCGTTCGACATCCGACATTTTTACGCTCACAGCATATATGTATCTTTAGCGCTTTAGCCAGCGTATGCTGAAAACACGCTCGACGGCCGTTTACTCTTCTACTTGCTCCATTTAAATTACTGTAACATAAAATCACTTATACTCTAGTAGCCTATATGTTATAGATATATGCTGTCGCGGATGTTTTAGTAGAACTTTTTTAATGTTGAACAATTATTCAATAGTTTAGCCAGCGTAAGCAAAAATGGCGCACGAACAGTCGCTTTTCTTCTACTTTCTTCTTTTAAATCGTTACTGTAATATAAAAAAGCTTACAGTGGGCTATATTAGGTATATGTTGTCCCAAAATATTTGTGTACAACTGCTTTCTGACGAACAATTCCTACTCTCATAGTATAGATGTATCCTTAATCGTTTAGCCAGCGTATGCTAAAACGGTGCACGAACGGCCAGGTTTTAAACGATTTCTGTGAAGGAAATCGTTATTATTCGGCTTCCTGTGGTCATAAGTGAATATTTTAAAAATAAATCTTTCTCTAGAAATGATTAATAGAATGGTGAAAACCGCATCAATTTCCTCCCAGTGGTTCTGGAGATTACCCGTCACAGACAGAAAGATAGACAGATAGACAGACATACTAGACCGAGAATTTTATTTTACGCTGAATATATATATCCTATACTCTATAGCCTATTTATATTTATGATCTCCTTCTTAAATATAGAAAAAATAAATAGGAGCAAGTTCATACTGAAATTGGTTTAATTCTAGTGTATTGCAGTCGGGAAAGAGCTTCACGTCACACTAGAGAATGAAAAGCGTTTACAGTTCGCTCGAACTATTGACGTAATACGCTACCATTCTGGGTACTCTCTGCCCACACAAAAGAATGATTTAGCTGGCAGCCAGAAAGAGGAACACGCCATTTCCAACACCCTACTACAGCCATCAGGCGTCGCTTTACAGCTCGAGTCAGCGCTTTCTGAAGTAGGCGTGGTTGTAACATGCTCGCAGGGGCCAGGTACTGCGTGAACACTGTGTCCTGGCTCGATGTCAGTTCTGGTGATCATCTAAAATTTACAAGAAAATTAAAATTAATCATAACTAAATAACAAACCTCATTCTGACTGCAATCAGAGTCATGAAGATTGTGCTCAGCCAATGTAACACTAAGATGTGTAGATACAATCATATTTGCAAGATAACTTGCTTGTACGTAAGTTTCGTACAATTTACTAATGATTTACTTAATGCAGTCAACCAGTTCTTTCACACAGATGCATAGAAAAAAATTATTTCATTAAATTCTTTAAATCACTACGATACCATTATTTTATAAATATACTTGATCTACCAGACATTAAAAAAACGTGCAAAACTGATTTCACTACTACATGAGTAAGGAAAATATACTGAGATTGAATTTTAAAACTTTTGTAAAAGATTCGCATTTTTTCACATGCATATCAATGTAATGAAGAGAAAAGTTAATTACTATACGTTATAATGAAAGGAATCTGTTGGATGAACAGAACATTTAATGAGAGATATGACTGGAATTTTGATTTTTCAATGTTGGGCTCAAGGAATAGATTAATTCTTCCTCTTTCACACTCCTACCCTTTCTAAGCCACCAAGTGACAATTTTCAAAGGATGTGATCATGCGTTTGGAGATCAAGACCTTGCCTTCAATTGATTTTCTTTATCAGTTTCATATTATTCACCACAGTTTCAGGTACAAAATGCACATTTCATCTTATTTCTTATCATAGAAAATAAAATAAAACCAATACCATTTTAATATAAACCAAGAAGGGTCTTGGAAGAGTGTAAGCCAGAAGTTTCCACTGTTCGTAACTCGACAGTACGTGGGAGAGAGTAGTTAGCCTCTGTCCAGGCGGAGCCTCCAGGTATTAATCGGGTAATTTATTTTTGGTGAAGGCTGCGTCAACCTCACGGCCCTGTGCTCCTCCTGACGCCGAATCAAACCCACGTCCTATTGGAAGAACCAAGCACGCCTTCACAACCTCGGCTACGTAGCCCATACTTCCTAGCATATTCCCGTAAAACACTCAGGAAATCTTCCAGTATGTATAAGAATTAAAAGTTACTATGCATTCTTATGGTCAATTAAAAATACTGCCATTACTTTTGTGTTCTAAATAGTGGTAATCATGAAGTACTTTTTCTTAAATTTTTCAAGGAAAACAAATTTGAAAGTTAGTACCTCTTTTATTTATTTCTTTAAAACAGTTGGTGTTTATGTATTAAGTACTAGTTGAACAAATTTCAACTTGAAAAATAAAATATAGTGAAGCGAGAAGTACAAAACGTATCGTCGCTTAAAAGAACAATATCGCCTATTTGACAATTCTCTTCCTATCCATTATTTTTCCTAAGACCTGTTATGCCTCCCAGACCCATAAGGATACGCAGACCATCAGAACAGTTTTCGTTGTGTTCATTTTCGTATGCCCGAATATAACGGGAAACGAACCTTAAATCAAGTATAATGTAGGAGTGCGTAAATATGACATGCAAACACATACCTAGAGTACGGTAGGCCTAAGCTCATTTTGGGCTGATGACCTAGGTGTTAGGCCCCTTTAAACAGCAAGCATCATCAACAAGCAAGTTCATTTTCTTGTGCAACGAAGATATATTTAATACATTACTATGGCTTGTTGTTCCAATTATTGTAACTGACGATAAGAATGTACTGCAAATTCTTATACTGAGGGATGAAACACCGTTAACTTAAGAAATAAACATGAATACGTGGTATAAGTTCTGAAAAGTTATATATTAGCTCTCTTGGTATGATTCTGAACTTGTTCCTTGGTATTACCAACGGTCCGTGAACAATAACTGAACAAAAATGCTCAATAATATATGTCAATGAATTCCTAAGGCCGTCCCCATTTTTGAACTGTTAGAGATAATTGGATGATGATCATCATATTCTAAAGGCTAAGCTTTGTCGTTGCAGCCACAGTTGTCTATCCATGACTGCTAATCTTGGGATTTTGCTTGTGCAGTGGTTTCCCGTTGCCTTCTGCACATCAGGTTAACAGCCGCCCCTAACCTGGAGAACAGACGCTGCCCACAAGCTGCCCACTATGGATCAGACGCTTGCAGTTATGAATTTCAGTGGCATTTCCTCTACTGAGGGTCCATCGCCCTACTAAGAGGACTCCTCCGCCCGAAGCCGTTGGTCCTCTCAGTTGGCTGGGTTATTTCCCGCCGCCCAACACTCGGCGTTGAGACGCTGGCTGTACGGCCTACTCAATTACCGTAGCAGGATATACCTGGATGATAATGTGATATTTTCTCATTTAGAAGTGATTTCGTTAGCTGTGCTGAAATGAAAGTGAGCACCTTTGATTCCTGTGTTAATATTTAATACCTTATTCTTCGTTTGCATTTCCGAATACCCGGATAGTGCACGCAAATAAGTTTTAGACCCAGAAACACTGAGCGAGTTGGCAGTGCGGTTCAGGTCGCGTAGCTGTGAGCTTGCATTTGGGAAATGGTGGGTTCCAATCCCACCACCGAAAGCCTTGAAAGTGACTTTGCGCGGTTTCATATCTTCTCGTGAGACCACTGCCACTTTCTTCCCAATCCTAACTCTTTTCCATCCGTGCGTCGTCATAAACCTTCAATAGTTAGGGGCGACGTTAAATCACTAGCAAAAAAGAAGAAAGTCCAAAGGCAACACTGGTAAACAGACATATTTCATTCTTTGCAGTGTGTAGCTAACTCGAATATAGTCACTATAGTGTGTTATTAAAGTTGTTGTTTTGAATGTAATTTGCCATCTCTATCATACCAATTCTTTGGTGACACCTGAAGTGAGCTGACAACAATGTGAGAATGTCCTATAAAATAATTATTGCTATTATTAATCTTGCACATGAAAACAAATAACGATAAGTTTACGCAGTGCAGAAATACTGTGTAGTGTGGATGAAGCCGACATTTCAAAACATTTCCTTACCCCTTACCAGGCTAAAAGCTGCCTCTGTGGATCAGTGGTAGAGTGTCGGCCTCTGGATCCCAAGATAGCGGGTTCAAACCCGGCAGAGGTAGTCGGATTTTTGAAGGGCGGAAAAAAGTCCATTTTACACTCCATGTCGTACAATGTCGGCATGTAAAAGATCTCTGGTGACACATTTGGTGTTTACCCGACAAAATTCATTAAATCTCAGCCATAGACGCCCAAGAGAGTTTTGGTTTACTCGGTCTGCCATCTAGTGGGCCTAGAGTAAAACGTAACTTCGAAATTGACGAGCAGACAGCCAGATGGCGTCAAATTGAAATGTCTGCACACGGTAGCTGAGGCCATACGATTATTATTATTATTATTATTATTATTATTATTATTATTATTATTATTATTATTTACCAGGCTGAAAATCTCATTAACTTATGTTACCCTCAAAACAACTATGAACATCACAACCACCAATATTTTGTCCTTTAAGACAAATGAATGGCCATGAAAATAGCTGTCCTGAAGAGTTTTATCTAAGTTCAATAATTCTCATTTTCTGGCCAATCATACTCTGTTATTGGATTACTCACTAATGTTATTCATCTTTATTGTTACTTTTAAAAGGACACTGAAGCTTGAGAATTTGAGTGGTTCTGTTTTTCTTTTATTTACGTTTTTACTCTAAGGCTGCTCCCCAAGGTAAAAATGTCTACCCTCAGGGAATAAGACAGAAATAATAATTTGACGAACAGTCCGTTAAAATAATACACAATCAGTATTTAATTTATTCATTCATGTATTCATTCATTTAATTCAAATTGTGTGGTCACGTTTGTAAAATCAACGACAAACACCTCATCTTGCAGGATATTTGGAATTTCATTTAGGTAGGCTACTTATTTTCCTCAGCTTTCGATCGTTTTTTATGCATTTCCTTTTTATCTTTGGATCTATAATTTGATTTTTGCTCATTTGGTTGTGATAATATAGTTAATAGTACTATCGCGATCACAAGAATTCCGGGTGGAAAAGGAAACAGATAACGTTTTTGCGAAGATTTTGACCAACCCTAAGGATGAAGGATAAGTAACCGAGACAACGTCACAAGTATTCGTCTTCCTGGAGGTGTGGCTTCCGACGTTGCTTACTCAGAGGCCACTCCCAAATCCATTTTTCGGGAACTGATTAAGATGTTTCTATTGGTTATACTAGCTTTTCCTAGTAACGGAAAACAGTTAATTAACTGTAATTTATTTGCTATGAACTCTGCACGATGTAATTCCACCCCAATATGTGGCATTTAATTGTTTTATCAGCGCGGACAATAACTTCATAGGAACGGTTTTCCAAACGCCTTCGCTTCTCTGAAAATCATAATTATTTAATGCCAGGTTATTTTTACTTCGGTTTTGAGGATAACACTGTAGTAGTAGTAGTAGTAGTAGTAGTAGTAGTAGTAGTAGTAGTAGTAGTAGTAGTAGTAGTAGCAGCAGTTGTTGTTGTTGTTGTTGTTGTAATCGTAGTATTTAACAGGGAATATGTTGACGAAAGTAAGGGTCATTCTTTCTTACAGTTGTTGAGCGCTATGCGAGTTGTTAATGAAGTCATAGTCGAGACCGCTAACGTTTCAGCCAGACCTCGCACATAAGAATTACTAAGAAACTGGAGAATTTGCCCCTCAATGAACTGACATACACATTACGTCTGTTGCCTTGAAGGAGGCGTGTGGTTCCTCCCTTCAGCCCCATCTGCCTGCATTGTCGACCTAGTGGGACATGTGGGCAGGCGAGGAAGCAAGTACCTCACCATCCGCGTGTGTTTTTTTTTTTCTAGGGGCTTTACGTCGCACCGACACAGATAGGTCTTATGGCGACCATCCGCGTGTGTTTCGTTCATGATAGATATCCTCGTACTTCCGTTTTCTCCACCTCCCGTCACTCTTCAAATGTGTGCATGTGTTAACGCGTTTGATGGATGTGACCAATGAGAGAGAGTGTGTAAGCAGGTACTGGGTGGTTCTGAGGGGTGTAATTATTTCTTGCCTAAAATGAATATTTCTAGCCACAAAATATGAAAGATTTCGAGTGTACAAAGGTATGTGAACTGTTTCAAAAAATGCGTGTGCTATTTCAGTATGTTGTTCCTTCTGCATTGTTTTATCATTTTTAGTATTGCACAGTTCAAATGAGGTGGTACTTAGAAGAGAGGTTATGCCAGTGTACATTCATACTAAAGTAAATAAATAAGCAAATAAAAGGCAATTCAACCTCCATAGCTACCTCTAAGAATTCACTGCACCAACTTATTTCAGGGCGACGAACAGACCCTATGTGTGTTTTGAAATCCGTAAGCCTATATGTTTCTTCGCTTTAAATCAATTGTAAATATTGTGAGAAAATTGGAAGTACCGTTTATTAAATTTACTTTCCTCTTTGCCACAGTAACATTATAATTATATTTAAGAATTTTTTACTCATTTTATACAATCAGTTCTGTTACGTTCTAGTTTTTAAACTACGTAATTTTTCAAAGACCATTACAAAGGTAGTCCGATATTAGAGAATGTTAAGAACAACATGTATTTAAGTAAATGTCTAAATTATATTTTCTTATACTTTCTATGAAATTACTCAATTTTATTCGAAAATCTTGAGAGGCACAACGTACTGCCTGCGCAGTATATTGTCCTAAGGTTTCTACAAACGTGTGTGAAATTTGGAACAAATCGTTGTCCTGAAGGTCTAGTCCTCCCCTTCTAAGTTAAACTTGAACACGAGAAATCCATTCAGCCTTCCTACAATGGGACACGTCTCAAATTGTAAAACCAGTCTAAGGGGTGATGAACGTTTCCCGATAATAGAGCGTGCTTGACATCAAAGACTTTCTTAATTGAATCTGTTCTCCAGTAATAAATTAGTCGTAGCCTTGTTGATACAGGAAAATCAAGAACATCCGGCTCAAATCCTTGGAGATATTCAGTGAGGTTAGTTGCATGATTTGACTTATGAAACGTAAATTTCCTAGAATCTTATCGTTTGTGATGTTTCATATTAATCTGTGTATTATCACCACAGTCCGGCTTCTTGATTTAATGGTCAACGTTGTGGCGCTCGGTTGAGAGGGGCACATGATCGATTTCTGGTAGGGTAGGGGATTTTAGCCACGTAGGGTTAATTTATTCTGGTTTTTATTTGTATCAGTAAACATTTATTCACACAATGCATCACATCTATCAGCCGTAACACAAATACACACAATAGCGAATACAGGTCATTACATCAGGTTGGCGTCTGGAAGGACATCTGACTATCAAAACAGACCCAGTCCACACGTACTACAAAGTCCGCACCCCCGACACTGCCAGGGTATACGAAAATTGGTGGAGGAAGAATAATAATAATGTAGATTATCTCCACTATATATGAAACATTATACATTGATACATAATCATTAGCGACTGCTAAATCCAACCACGTTCAATCTGCAAGTATCCATGCACATGCGTCTCCAGAATCCTGTGTTTGTACAATTACATCGTTCAGTTTTACACATGTCTGTTATATCTTCTTTACTTTTTCAAAATTCTCTTGCAACGCTTGAATCGTCACCAAACGTTTTGCAGTTATAGGGAAACACTAAAACCGAAGACGGTGCGATAACGGAGCGTGTAAGGCATGATCAGAAGTGAGGTAGTCTGTGATTTCTTTCTTCACTAGGCCAGATAGTGCTATTGCAGCACGTACGGACCTGTAATTAGCATCTGTCAGACGTACTAGTAGTTCTCTGAATGTCATTACTCAACATCACTCATATCGTTCGCCAAGGGTTTGCACCATTAGCTGCCGTCCTAGGGAGCCCGAATTCGATTCCCGGTCCTACTAGAGACCTAAGAATGGCAGGAGTGGTGGTATGTGTTTAAATGGTACATGCAGCTCACATCTATTGGGGTTGTCCCACTCCATAACTAAATGGTTAACGTGTTGGACTGGTGCGGGAAATCCCGAGTTCAATTCCCGGCCTGATCGGGGATTTTAAAATTCATTGGTTAATTTAGGTGACCCTGCGCTGGGTGTGTGTGTGTGTAGTCTTCAGCATTAGAATTCGTCATAGATAGGGCTCCTTCCTCAAAGAAGTGTAGGTCGCCTATAAGGTGTCAATTCGATAGACCTGGAAGAGGTCTCTTCTGAGGCCACACGCCGTTGTTATTACCGCTCATGCCGCAGCTGTTTCCATATTGCCACAGCCATAAATGAGATTAAGACTTCAGTGGTAGCTACATCGTACTCCGGCTTGGGTCAAAGGACAGATACAAAGACGTAGAACATACCCCAATACCTTGATATCATAAGAAATTGAGTATCTTCGCCGTTTGGCCTCTGGACTCTAAGTGGTTGAATCCATTATTCTCCTAAGTAACCCAGCCTGATAAGAACTCAACGACGAAAATGGCCCATACACATGGCTTCATCCTCGAAATTGATATCAATTTAGCCTTTATATGCCCAGTTATGGATGTCCTGTTGTTATTATTTCCTTCTGTTTGTACCGGCAATAATTTTCAAAACTTTCATCTCTATTATTTCAAACATTATTTCTATTATATCCTAGTATCCACTGAAGTCTCAGCCTCCTTTATGGCTGCGGCAATACGGGAACTGATGAGGTGTGGGAGGTTCTGAGTAATGACATTAGGAGCACGAACAATGCGTTTGGACGTATGAGAGGTTCTGCTCATAGGCTAACACTTTGTGAAATGGTGAGGAAATGCAATGGCAAACTTTCACACTCCTGATCATTCCTTGTATGCTACAATCGCCTTTAGCATAAATTTTCATATTGTTATTTGAGGATCCAATCAACCTCCAAGCTTAAGGCCTACCACAATTCCAGCTTATGAGTAAGTTAAAAACATGCACCTGTGTAAGAATACAGTTACGAGTTTTAGCGCATAATAAAAGTACAGCAGCTAGCTAATTTTAAATAAATTTACTCATTTTCACGCTCAAGTCGGTCGGACCATAGATCCTTGACTTTCCACCACTTGGGCTGCAGTAACACGGAAGTCACTTTACGACATTCGACCACTTTAAACTTGAGAAACTCACAAAAAGCCTTTTTTAATCTTGGCAGTGATATACTTGGGGGATGACTGGCCAAAGTGGTAAAGGCGTGCTCAGTTCACCCAGAAGGACGTGGGTTCGATTCCGCGTCAGGAAGTCAAAATTTTAAGAAACGAGATTTCCACCTCCGGAGGTGCATATGGTCCTGAGATTGACTCAGTCTGCAGTAAAAATGAGTACCATGATAATTCCTGGGGGCAAAGGTGGCCGGGCGTAGAGCTAACCACTATACCCCATCAAGTGCCGAGGTTACGGTTAGCGGAAGCATTTATCTTCAACCCATCCAAGGGCCTCCATACCCTGTACGGAGATGACTTTGTTTTGCTTTTACTGATATACATAGACTTCTTGGACTTTATTTTAGAATTCTGACAATCCATTATATCCTCTCAAATGCATGTTCAACAATTCTGAAGCCATATAGGCATACTGTATTGTTCACATCTCGCAACATTTTACAAAGGAAATAAATTATTCGGGGCCTATGACCTAGATGTTAGGCTCCTTTAAACAACAAGCTACAAGCAAGCAATAAATTATTCGCAATTTTGAAGACCATAATTGTATGAAATGCTCGCCATTTGGTAGTATTATGACGCGTAATTATAAAACTCACCGAGAAAATTCCAACGATACATCCTACGACGTGCTATAACGTAGGAGCCCAGAGCTACACGAATTGTTAGCCGTGTGGCACGGCAATTTTCGTACCTCAACATGGTGGTGCTATTGTATCATCGAATAGCGTCTTATTGAATTCAGACACTTATTTTTAGGTACACTGATACCTGCTATTTAAAATGAGATATTAGCCTAAATATTGTTAGCGGACGTGTTGTCTAGAAATTATTTTCCTAATCCGTTTACCCACCATAGTTGGTGTTTTCCTTGGACTTGGACTTGGATCCAACTCTACAACCTCAAGGCCAGTGTCTTGGAGTGTAAGACTTTTGGATCGGGGGAAAACTGGGGACGGGGACCAGTAACTCCAGTAACTCACTTGCAACGCTGAACAGGGACATTGCTGGGGGGATGGGAAGACTGGAAGGAATAGAAGGGGAAGAAGAAGGAAGCAGCTATAGCCTCTGTTAGGTACCATCCCGGCATTTACCAGGACGAGAAGTGGGAAATCGCGGAAAACCACTTCGAGGATACCTGAGGTAGGAATCGAACCTCCTTCTACTCAGTCGATCTCCCGTGGCTAAGTGGACCGCGTTCCAGCCTTCTTACCACTTTTAACATTTCGTGGTAGAGCCGAGAATCGAACCCGGGCCTCTGGAGTGGGCAGCTATTAACACTAACCACTACACTTCAGAGGCGGACTCTAGAAATTATTTCGATTTGAAACTTCCATATTTTTTGTAACGGCTGGGATGAGTGGCTCAGATGGTGGCCTTCTTACTCCAAAATGTCAGGTTCGATCCTAGATGAGTCCGGTGATATTTGAAGGTGCTCAAGTACATTAGCCTCGTGTCGGTAGATTTACTGTCACGTAAAAGAACTCCTGCGGGACATAACTCCCGCACCTCGGCGTCTTCAAAAACAGCCAAATTAGTTAATGGGACTTAAATATTATTATTATTATTATTATTATTATTATTATTATTATTATTATTATTATTATTATTATTATTATTGCCGTTGTTGTTGTAACGCACACCGCCCCACGTATGGCTCAGAAATTACAAACATTTTCTAATTCAAAACTCATAATATACGGTGTCGATAAAGTAGCCTCGGAGTTTGAGTGAAGAGATTGGCGGTTCTTATAGCTATAGCCGTCACACTAGACATATCTTACATTGTTGTACGCTTGCATTTATAAGACATCTGCGTGAAGTGACTGTCATTTCAGTGGACAGGGAATGACGTTCACACAATTGTGTGAAGATTTCTTTCTTCAAGATTGAAGAACAAAATACCTCTCTTGATCATAAGGGACTGAAGGTCATTGTTTTCCGCGCAGTAATATCAATGATATAGCCTTCAGTATTGCTTACTTAATTTTGTACCCTCTGTGAACATGAAACATCCGTCTTACTATAGTCCTGTAATAGTAGAATGTTATTGGTAAAGGAAGCTATAAAAAATCTGTACTAAATTAGATAGGAAATTGCATGAACTCTCCAATACGTACACAATGGTAACCTCTAAATCACTTTAGATATCTCTTTTCCCCGCTTGAAGCTTGCAATCGATGAGATGAATGTCGTCCACTTTGTCTTACGCATCAAGTGTGACATACGGTCGAGAAGCCACCCGCCACATCACTCTTTGATGGGTTGATCACTCTCGAATGATGGAATGATATAACTTCACAAAATAAAAAAAAATAAAAAGGAGGGTGAAATTCAATCCAGGAAAACGAAAGACGTTAACCTGATAAACAGCAAAACATTACTTATACGTGGTTAATCTCAAGCTCTTTTTCTCGCATTTTGTACGCAAATTGTTTAAGACACCATACTGTTCTTCTTAATATTTAAGTCATATTTCTAATTTATAAATTTATAATAATAGGCCAATGTTATAGATTTTATCTCCTACTAAGTAATTTTACGTTTTTGGAAACGCCGAGGTTCCGGAATTCTGTTCCGCCGAAGTTCCTTTACGTGCCAGTAAATCTGCCGATACAAGGCTGATATATCTGAGCACCTTCAAATACCACCATCCTGGGCCGGGATCGAACCCGCCAACTTGATTTCTGAAGGCCAGCGCTCTACCACCTGAGCTAGCCGGTCCGGCATTTCTATAATTTTTCTCATGTTTTCCTTTGTTCAAGTTCAGTTTAAATAAATGTATTCATCTTTAACAAACATCTTTGGTCTACTATTTTAACCAAAACACAAAGTGATCAATTTACATGATTTA
This sequence comes from Anabrus simplex, assembly GCF_040414725.1. Classification (NCBI taxonomy): domain Eukaryota; kingdom Metazoa; phylum Arthropoda; class Insecta; order Orthoptera; family Tettigoniidae; genus Anabrus; species Anabrus simplex. The sequence continues at coordinate 937,448,499 of NC_090265.1, read as the reverse complement.
TTGACATATTTTAAGTCACCTCCTCCTTTGAAGTGATGTATATAAGAATGCAATGATAATTCTGAACGTTATGCTGTATCACGCTTGTATCAGTTCTATTTTTGATGTGGAATGGATCCACAGAGATAGCACGTACATCGACAATTTTCGATATCCCATTTTAAAACGAAAAATCCAATGTACCCAGCAACAAATGTCTGACTGTGGTATGACGTCATCCGGTGATGTGATAGTGCTGTCATCTCGATGTACAAGTAAACGACACGTCGGGAGGCTAATAATTAGTGTGTCTCTGGTCTCCGTTCTGGTAGTATTTCGTGTGAGGATCTTTTGATTCATATCGGTGAAGAGAAGAATCGCGAACAAAAATTATTTCGCCAACTATCGTTACACATGCAATAAATGGATTTAATATTATAGAAGACGAATTCCAGAGGATAGGCAAAATGTCCAAAATTAGGAATTCCTAGCGTCAAAATGCTCTTCAGGAATGCCTTATATTTAAAGCAGCAGCATGTCATGATGAGCGATCCATACAACTGGAGCCCAAGCCGGTAATATTTCGGTATTTGCCAGTACCGCTACACGAAAGCTTACATCGTTAATAGTAGTAATAGGACGTATATACCGGTATAGACGTACTCTCAACGATATAAATGTAAAAGCATCCAAGCTTAAACGATCTAGTAGTTCTGATCGGCTGCTTGTTGTAGCGTCGAGGTAAATACTCATATGTGCCGTCTGCTGTTTCGTTACGTGGTGGGGAATACGACAAACTACAGTCGGGCTGCTGTCTATTGTGTGGAGAGCATGTTAATGTGGGTAGGAAACAAATCCCCTATACCGGTACCTTGATATCAGCGAACGTCAAACACATCCAGGTGCATAATAGAAACTGATTGTATGTTGTGAAGATTTCAATAATAATAATAATAATAATAATAATAATAATAATAACAATAATAATAATAATAATAATAATAATAATCATAATAATAATAATAATAATAATAATAATAATAATAATAATAATAATAATAATAATAATTGCATCTACGATGGATAATTGCTGAGAATATTAATGTGATCCTTACATGGGCTAATTTACTTATAGGGCAATATGGGAGGAATTTTCGAGGAACATTTGAGCAACAGGCGTACAGACGAATTCGCGACACTTCCATCCCCATAAGCATGTGGAAAAATCCTACTGCCTCCGTTCTCATTTGCTTTCGTGTGCCTTCACAACCACATCGGGACGGCAGAATGTGTGCATTCTGGGGTGCAATGATAACCAAACAAAATCGCTCACAGTGGATTAGTCCTGATTAACAAGATATCTTCTAATACACAACGTAAGTTACAACGATGAGGAAGAAGAACGTGTTTTAATTATACAAGAGCCGAGTCATAAGTCATGGCAACTATTTCTTTTCTCGCGAACAGGAGTCAACACGGACGATCGAAGATATCGTTGTTACCGGGACAAAACCTCCTATGTGAAAATACTTTTGGAGATATACTGACCCGCAGCACATACATTATGAAGAGCGAGAATGCCTTGACAATATGCACACAATATTTCACCTTAGATGACAGAACATTGTCGGCCAAAGTTCTAAGCTAAAATATTTCACATAGGAGGTTTTGCCCCGGCAGCGACGATATGCATTTGGAAATATAGGGCATGTACTTATGCATTATGCCCGAAGTCAAATTCTGACCTCAGGAGATTCTCGTAGGAAAGTGACAGAACTCAGGCTATTGGTAAACATTGTTGTATTACGGAATATACAGCAAATACACAAGACTACGTGCAAAGGACAGGTCTCCACCGGTTACAGATACTGATTGATCACCATTATCCGTACATCTTTGTCCATAGACACTGGACGGTCTGGGCGAGGCAAATGGGCAGTTGATACTCTCCTTCGTTGGGACGTCTCTACCCACCTCGTCACTGTTCTATAGGGCATGGTATGCACAACTAATGCTTCCCGCAGCTCTGCATGGTATTGGCGTGCATTTCTGCCGCGGAGGACTGCTATTTTAATATACGATCGTTGCTCCTGTTTGTTGACTTCCATTTTGTGACGCTCTCACTCATACACTAAATTTGGAGGCATGCTTAGACCCACACCGTTGTTTACATACACCATCTAGCAGCATCATACGCAAGTACATACCGTACGTTTCTAAATGCATATCTTAGATTTTCCGTGTTGTCTCCTGTTCGCGAGAAGAAATTAGTTACCATGACTTATTACTCGACCTACGTATTAATATTCAGGATGGGTTTTTTTAATTTTTGCTTTTAGTGCTTTGTTTTCGACTCTGCTCGGTACGGCTTGTTCTCATGCCCCCTTTTATTGCAAATGACAAATTTCGTGGATTTCAGTTATATCCTATTAACCAAATCTTACTTTGACGAATAGTATATATTGCAATCCTCTTCACGTGATTTGGTGCCCAACCTGTAGAAGACCCATGTATTCTAAGGAGCCAAATTCTTACTGTTTTATATTTCTTTTACTGCAACTTAAACCCGCTGACCTTCTATGTCTGAGATAATCAAGTAAAATAGTTATTAAGCTTATTAAAGCGTATACTTTGAAAATATAAGACAGAGTTTTAAATGTATGCTAATATTATTCAGAGGAAAAATTTGTATATTTCTCTGTAACGGATAAACTCAAAAACTACTGAACCGATTTTAAAAATCACTCCACCTATAGAAAGCTACGTTGCCAATGAGTAACATTGACTGCATTTTATTTTCAAAGTAATTCGTGGTGGGGGGTGGGGAGCACTTGGGAAGATATAAAAATAATAATAGGCTAATATAGGCAAAATATCGAATATCGAATTTGTCGTACAAGGACGACGCAAAGCACAATTTAATCCAATTGACGCGAAGAACAATACTCGGATAGCTCTACGGGCCCAAAAACCATGTTTTAAGGCCCTAAAATCAACCATTACACAGATATTGGCACCACACTACCCCTGCTCTAGGAATCGGCCAGTATCCAGTATTCGGGAGATAGTAGGTTCGAACCCCACTATCGGCAGCCCTGAAGATGGTTTTCCGTGGTTTCCCATTTTCACACCAGGCGAATGCTGGGGCTGTACTTTAATTAAGGCCACGGCCGCTTCCTTCCCACTCCTAGCCCTTTCCTGTCCCATCGTCGCCATAAGACCTATCTGTGTCGGTGCGACGTAAAGCAACTAGCAAAAAAAAAAAAGGAATCGGATAAAGTAATGAACTGCCGTAACCATGGCAACGTCAGCTTCAGGATTCTACAGCAGCGAAATTATCTACAATATATATCACAAAAATCTAACATGTTACAGACATGAAGTTTGGTATTTGGAATCCCCCTTTAAAATAAAAGAACACGAATGTTCTTTTTCAGAAAAACCACTTAAGGGGAGGGGGGTGAAAAGAAGTAAGGAAGGATTTGAATTATTTATATGGGAATACATATATCTCAGAAAATGAAGATGTTACAGACATTTAAATTGGTACTTGTAATCTCCTTTAAAGATTAACACACCTTTTTTGGAAAATCCACTTAAGGGGGTTCAAAAAAGCGGGTGAATTTTTAAAATGAGTATCTTCTTGTTCTGTGGTGTTTCGGGTGCGAACTGTGTCACACATATGTGTGTGTGTGTGTGTGTGTGTGTGTGTGTGTGTGTGTGTGTGGATATGACCCTGTTTTATGGCTGGATGCCCTTCCTGACGACGATCATACGTGTAGGGATGCAATTACTATTGCGTGTTCCTGTTGTGGTTGGTAATGTGGTGTGTTGAGTGAATATGAAGAGGGGAATATTGGGACAAACACAATCAACCTATCCCCGAGCCAGAAGAATTAATCACACGCGATTAAAAACCGCAGACCTAGCCCGGAATCGAAGACAGAACCCTGTGAACCGAAGATATCAACGCTGACCACTCAGCCATGGAGTGGGGCAGTTTTTATAATGAGTAAATCTACATTATATCTCATAAACGTAACATGCTACAGACGTGAACATTGGTATTTGTAGTCTCCTTTTAAAATAAAGGAAAACACATACTTTTTGTTTTCTGAAAATTTTAAGCTGGAGATCGAAAATAAGTGAAGAAGGAGTTGAATTCCCTTTATGAGGATACTTATATCTCAAAAGGTAAGATGTTAAATGCGTGAAATTTTGTATTTGGAATCTCCTTTAGAAATAAAGATTTTTTTTTTTTAAATAAAAGAAGACTGTTTCTCACACATAGAGTTCCATGTCCCGTGTTCCATATTTAGTTCTGCCAGTAGCCTGGTCATCTTAGCCTCAAAAGGCAATGCCACAAACTTGCTTTACAAAGAGGTTCTGGAGTAAATGGAATGCAATTTTTCGGTGAGTTTTTATACTTTAGGGATTTACAGATAGTGTCTTAGTGCAGTACCGAGAAACAAGTAATTTTTATCAAATTTCGAAATCCTTGCGAGCGAAGTCGTGTGTAACAGCTAGTCTTCTATAAAGTTTACAAAATTAAATACAATAAATAAGTACGGAATATTCGTGTGAAATCGTTTCGAATTATTTGTGAACTCATGTTATTGTGTGCAGGAAACCGATTTTCACTATTCTGAAACTGAGTTAACGATATCATTCCACGTCTTTAAACACCGTTTTACGAATGAACTCAACTAATTTCGTTCAGTAGTTTGCATTCTAACAGTGTCGTACGTAAATGTAAAGGTGTGTGTGAACGGGACTAATTTCACACGTTAGGTATTTTACTTCTAACATCCAGTTGAAGTGACTGTCATTTAACTCATTGTGAATAATATTCCTGTGGCATCTGGCAGTGTTAATTTCAATTAATAAACTCTCCAAATAACTGTAAGTAGAATAAAGTGATCTTGGAATCTTGGATGACCCGAGGAGTGTTTCCGACCTTAATTTTCAAAACATTTAGAGCATTAATTACTTTTCTTTTGTGTGCTTAAGTTCACATGTGCAAGTGATATTAGGTAGTGTGTTGAGTTTATTCCATTAATATTCGGCTGCAAACATCTTGTTTGAGTTTTTTTTTTAATTTATCGTCTCAAGTTAGAAACTAGTGCAGTTCACATTAAAAAAGTATCTCATGTGTGATTCCATTGACATTCAACATGAAATATCAGCATTTCTTTAATCCGTTCATGGGAACAATGAAAATCTAATATAAATTACACCTCCTTTACTCGCCCATCCTACAAGTCCAGTGGATTTATACGTGTGCTTACTCCACGTGAGCGAACCCTGCAACTTGAACTCTGAGACCTTCCAGAACATCTGGAACTTCAATACCGTCCAGACCAGCCCTAGAGGGATTGGTACGTGGTTCCATGGTGCTGAGAGGTGTTCCATGGTGAAGACGGGAGCAGCGGTTCGACGCGTGACATCGTACGGAAGCACATCGTGTCTAGCTGATTTCCAACTGTACTGAGGTGGTATAATCTTGACTTTGTTTAATAAATCAGCAGTTTAAAATAGACATGAACTTCATTCGAAGAAAAACCCTCTCACTCTCTGTACCCGCTCAAATCTAATGTACCGTAAACGCCTTGCGTTAATATCATGCTAATCAAGCTCTAAAGTACGGGCATATCCAGGTACAATATTACAAATTAACCAGTACACCTCCTACTAGTCTAATTGCGATCCAAACAATTGTACTTCAACTTCAAAGACACTATTATTGAATATACACGCAACAATCCTTAACTCCATAACTTTAGTAATACCCCTGCAAAAATCATCGACCCCGAAGCAGGGGCCTCATCATGAGTCATGAGTAATCACAAATGAACTAAAATGAACTAAAAACTGAAAAGGCCAAAATTAAAACTAAGTACAAAAAACATTTAAAAGGCTAATATTTGCCAGTAATCTTAAATCAAAATTCTCGTAAACGCTAAAAACATTAAATAACCCTACCAGCAAGGGAAATGAGGCGAACAAAGTATAAAATAGTAAATACACCCCTGCTTGTAATCGCTCAGGTTGATAGCCCCGACCCAATATTAAAAATAAAGTAGAAATCAACTTACTTTCAAAAAAGAAGTGAAAAGAGAACACTTGTATTCCTCTAAAAGTATAGTATAACATAAGCAATAACAGTTTCGTCTTCGCTCAAGCCAATCACCCCCTTGCTATAACGCTACTTATTATTGTACAGATATGCATTATTTCCACAACCGTAAGAATAATATCATCCTCCTTTAGATTTTCCTATATTTTATTTTTAGTCTTCTTAGGGGGAATACCCGCGCTCTTTACTTACTTTACTAGCCAAGCATCCAATGAATTATTTTACGTCTCCATATAAAATATCGACTTATCTCAACTTATAAATGAGAGCGATGTGTGCATGTTTAAGAGCTAATATCATGTTATTATAATATAACCATATTGCTTTCAAATCCGCTTCAAATGCACTTTTTGCAATGCAAGATCCATTTAAATTATTTTATTGTAATCCATCTCTTACTTGACCATAATCTGCACCTTGGCCTGACATAAATTCTAGTATGAAATTAATAAAATTATCATTCTAAAAATAACCTTACGATGGCGGTATTCAAAATGAAAACGAAACAAAGTAGAATAAAACGTGTACTATTGATTACAGGGCGGATTCCTCTTAAAAGCGTATAAAACCACCAAATTCTTATTAACATTATTACAAAAGACTCCTTACCAAAATCTAGATAATACACATAATTTCAGCTCCCATATCTCATTATTCAAGCAATACCGATCAACAACACCACATCTCCAATCCGATTCGATAGGGCCTTCATTAACCCAGCATTATACGACTTTACATTCTAGTAATAAATCACCAAGCAGTAAGAAACCAATCGCAACCCGGCTCATCCCAATGACAATCTAATTAACTTTGGTCTAATAATTATCTATACATAAAACAAATATTAAAACTAAAATAATACATCGGTTAATCACCGAAGACGAAATAGAGAACACAAGCCCTATGACAAATAGACATTCAGTCAAATAACAAAGTTATAACAATCGGGTCAGATTCAATTAAACACCTCTCACTCAGTAACAACTACTAAATCATATACAGCGTGATTCAGCCGCCCCTTCCAATGTAGTTTTATGCACCCCACAATATTCTTTACGTCCTGAAATTATCTGCCGTGCCTGTGTGCTCAAACAACACAACCGGATATCTTCGCATTTACCGCCTCGCCGTGATAGGACGCCGTAATTTTATAACTTACTCGTATTTAACGCTGAAAGACATGCGTGTGCCTTCTAGATCATATGAACCTTACACACCGGCGAAACACTAAATTGATATTCTACCACAGTAAACCTAATACTTGATATAAGCTATCCAGTGTGCCATACGGAACCATAGTGTAGTTGGTAAAGGCATGGCGGATTGGGCTTTCCTGGCAAGTGGAGATTCGAGTCCGGGGCGAAGATTGCAAATTTTGAAACATTTGTTTAATATGTACCGCACGCAATGAAATGAAATGAAATGGCGTATTGCTTTTAGTGCCGGGATTTTCCGAGGACAAGTTCGGCTGGCCAGATGCAGGTCTTTTGATTTGATGCCCGTAGGCGGCCTGCGCGTCGTGATGAGAATGAAATTTTGATCAAGTCGACACATAAACTCGGCTCCCGTGCCAGCGAAATTAACCAATTAAGGTTAAAATTCGTGACCCTGCCGGGACTCGATCCCGGGACCCCTGCCACCAAAAGCCAGCACGCTAACCGTTTAGCCATGGAGCCGGACACCGCAGGCAACGTAAGATCAATACCCGCTTTCATGCAAATTGTGTGTGAATGAATGTGTTTGTGGCCCTAAGAAGGGCCGATTCGTTAGCAAGCCGGACACATACAGACCGGAAATAATAAGAACAAATCTGCCCTGACAATCTTTTATCGCATAATGTGCTCTATGTGATGACCTTTCTGGTTTATGCATATTCGGTCCCGGTGTGCAATAGATCGTCCTGTGTGCTGAAGCATTCCGGGTGTGATTGCTTGGCAGGCATCCGTTATGAGTTGCCGGAGCTGGTCGGGATTTTACGGCGCTTGAGTGTAAATTATTAATTATCGATCGACTTGATGAACTGAACTTACACATTTAAGACGAACATGAACATCCAACCCCCAAGCCCGAAAAATTAGCCAGACGAAGTCAAAATCCCCGACTTGCTCATGAATCGAACCCGATACACTCCGAACCCCAGACGAACCGAAGGTCATTACGCTCACCACTCAGCGAACCAGGCGGACACGTGGAGTACTTCAAAAGCGGGCCTGTCCTCGAGCCGACTCGCTTCTGAGGTCTGCAGTGCTGCACGGCTGCAAGCAGTGCTTTTTTCTTTTTTCCTTCAGTCTCGCTGTTCGCTCTCAGTGGCAATACAGTTAAAACGGAGAGTTAACAACGCTGTGTCTCGATTTGTGAAATCCTGGTACCACGTGGACAAGGAATGTAAACACAGCCGGCCAGGTAGGTTTTAAAAGCTTGCCGGTCGTCAGCGAGGAAATTGCAAGAACTAGAACAATCAAGAGTCTCCGGTGCGCCCATCGTAGCTCCCATGACTCTGCTTGGTACAGATAATCCTATACTATTAAACGAGAAATCCTTGTATATAAATACTAGCTTTCTCGGAAATTGCTCTAAAGACTGCGGTGAAAAGTACAGTCTAGAGGTTTCTTGGGTCTAGAAATCGATCGGTAACGGTCTCATTTTTACAAAAAAGTCATTTATCTGGCATGCATTACCAAAACAAAACAACACCAGTTGTAATATTTTCTTTCCATGGAAATGCTTGCTGTACTCTTGTTGTTGGTGGTGGTGGTGGTGCTGCTGGGTAATTATGTTTTACACTTTACTTCATTATCACCTGTAATGCTGTGCTAAGCACAGGAAATACAGTAAGTTGTGAGTGAAATTGTATATGATGATGCTGGCTTTAGAATGTTAAACTAGTAGTGGTTCTTGTAATATTCTCTTTCGATGGAATTGCTTGTTCTACTCTTGTTGTTGTAGTTGTTGTTGTGTAATTATGTTTTAATTTGATTTATTTTCACACTACTGTTAGCGACCTTTGCCACCAGGATGTATTTAAGAATAAGAATAAGAATAAGAATAAGAATAAGAATAAGAATAAGAATAAGAATAAGAATAAGAATAAGAATAAGAATAAGAATAAGAATACGAATAAGAATAAGAATAAGAATAAGAATAAGAATAAGAATATCTAGTTTAGTGAAAAGATCCTCGAGTGCGTGTGATGACTGTGGTCGAGTTCAATCTTACGATATCGTGCCCCAATGCTCGCAAAAAAAAAAAAAAAAAAGTACCACAAGGTTGTTGACCGGCAGTAGTATGGTTAATATGAATATCTGAAACCCCCGGAGGCTCGGGTTCGATTCGCGGCTCTGCCACGAAATTTGAAAAGTGGTGCGAAGGCTGGAACGCGGTCCACTCAGCCTCGGGATGTAAACTGAGTAGAAAGGGGGAGGGGATTAATTTTCCACCTTAGACATTCTCGAAGTCGTTTTCTGTGGTTTCCCACTTCTCTTCCAGCAAGTGCCGGGATGGTACCTAACTTAAGGTCACGGCCTGTTCCTTCTCTATCCCTTCCAATCTTCCAAGTCCCCTGGTCAGCATAGCAGGTGAGGCAGCCTGCGCAATTTACTGGTCCTCCTTCCAAGGTGTATTCCCCTGTCAAAATCTCACGCTCCAGGACACCGTTCTTGAGGCGGTGGAGGTGGGATACCTCGCTGAGTCCGAGTGAAGAACCAACCCTGGAGGGTAAACGGATTACGAAAGAAAGATCATATAGTAGGCCTATTAACTTTATTATCATATCTAGGTACATTCCATGTACAGTCTTCTTAACAAGACGGTCTACTTGTAGATGGAAGTGAGACTCTTTAGAAATAATAAAATTTTCCTCATTTCACCTTAAAAGTGATATTTCCCACTTCGAGAAATTTACTCTAGGACATCGTCGCTTTTTAGTCTGGGTGTGTTTTAGAAGTTTCATCTAGAAACACTAAAATGTGGCTTTCTAGCTACTGCAGAGAGAACAATTTCACTGAAAAAGGAGCTATTCCAGCGTCGATCTAATATTTTACTGATAAACCATGGAATATACATTATTAGACTGACAGAGTGAAATTCCAATTGACCTGTATCTAAAACATTCCATAGAAAAGAATGAGGAATCCGCAGAGGAACATTTGTAAGATGATTGACTGTAAGATTCTACTTTATCTCTGTCCATCGTTTTCCCCTAAAACAGAAAGAGGAATAAGTAGGAAAATATTGCTAGCTTGACTGACGATTCAGCTGAGAACAATATTTTCAGGGAACTGTAAGAGAATGATGGGTAGTAACTTATGATTTCAGCTCATTTACAACAGTATCCCTGAAACTGAATTAAGAAACAATGGAAAGCAATTTCCAGTATGACTAATAACGAGATTCTACTTCACCGGTGTCGAAGGTTTTCCACGAGCTTACATGATGAAACCATGGAAAATCATTCTTAGTATGACAGAAAAAAATTCCAGTTAGCACATGTTCCAAGGCTACGTGAGTCTTCAACACAAACTGGTGAGCCCCTGAACGACCTGGACTAATCCGTCAGTCTCACGCAAACAGTTCGATGTATGTCAGGATTCTCGACTAGATGACTTTACTTTTCACTTGATGTTCCCAAAGAAATTGGATTGAATGTGTCTACATACATAATAAACATGTTTACTATAGCGTTAGTTGTTCAAAGAAGAGATTTTCCGTCCGAGGATACTTTCTGGTGATGTAGATACGAGGAGGCAACAAGGAAGGTGTGATGACATTTACTCCTCCAAAAGCTGTATCACACTTTGTGGGTCCCTTGAGACACATATAATCAAGACATGACGAAAATATACTGTGCTACAAGATATATGCCCCTAGTCCTCCGATAACACACAAGCCAGAAACAGGCGGCTTTACGAGCAGGGAACGGGCTTGTCCCACTGGGAAGACAGAGTGACGCTCAAATTAGCTACGAGTCCAATCTGTCCCGCGACATGCCTTCCCGTTGACCATCAAACTTGGCACTTGGGCTTTGGTGGATAAATTAATTATAAGAATTTGCCTTATTCACTTGTGTTCTTCTTTCATATAGCACTTATGTTTCTGAGGAAGAAATTCTTCTTTGAATGGATAAATGTTAATATTAATTCGTAACAAAGAAAATGAGGATAATATTCATTTCCCTTGTTAAAGATTGCTCCGCATCATAGGAGGAAGCTGGATCAGTAAATTACTTTTGACTATGTATGTGCCTAATTATTTTTTCTTTACAATTTGATGTACATTGCACTGACAAAGACAGGTCTTATGGCGACGATGGGATGGGAAATGCCTAGGAGTGGGAAAGAAGCGATCGTGGATTTACCTCCAAGATTTTCCTAGTGTGAAAATGTGAAACCACGAAAAACAATCTTCAGGGCTGCTGACAGAAGGATTCCGACCCACTATTTGCCGAATGCAAGCTGATAGCTATGTGACACATATCGCGCAGCCACTTGTTCGGTTCACAGAAAATAAACTAAAGGAAGTCATTTGATTTTCGATTTTGAGTCATAGTAGCCATACTACTATACTAGTTGTCAATGACCTCGGGGTCGGAACCCGCCTAGGTATGATACTAGAAGTCAATGACTTCGGGTGCTGACTCAGCAGAAAAAATGCTGACCAGGTGGCTTAGAATCCCCACTTTTCCCCCAATGGTAAGTTCAAAGTTTCTATATGAACGTAATTTCAATCGCGGTTCAAACCTTCGTTTGTTGGTAACTGCTTTCTAAACGGTAAGTCATTTCACAAAGTAGATTACTCAATCGCTGCTCAATTTGGATAGGTCTTCAAATTTGGTCCTATGCCGTATTGTCGTATATCGATTCTTTATAGCTTAGATAGCACACCATTTCTCGGTTACAATCAAATATCTCCAAGTCGATTGCGACTGGAGGCACGTTCCACAACATAAGTTGCAGCAATCAAGTATGACTCACCTCTACCGTACTCAGATATGCATTGTCATTAATCGAATGCCCATGCACAAGCCCATTGCACCTATGAAAATAACAGAATACCTGGACTATGACAACTGATCATGATTTAGATTTGTCTTCGACAACGAGACTCACGTGCATTTAGCAACGAAATTAAAAAAAAAAGTCCCATATCGAACTGGAGCATCCCACTAACGAGCACTGCTTTCCTCCTCTAACTTCAAACACGCTTGGCATCACGTGCTGTCGATTGCTATCATTATATCAACACTAGTTCTAGTCATTCAGCCACCGGGCGAGTTGGCTGTGCGCATAGAGGCACGCGGCTGTGAGCTTGCATCCGGGAGATAGTAGGTTCGAATCCCACTATCGGCAGCCCTGAAAATAGTTTTCCGTGGTTTACCATTTTCACACCAGGCAAATGCTGGGGCTGTACCTTAATTAAGGCCACGGCCCTTCCTTCCAACTCCTAGGCATTTCCTATCCCATCGTCACCATAAGACCTATCTGTGTCGGTGCGACGTAAAGCCCCTAGCAAAAAAAAAGTCATTCGGCCATCATATTCTCTGTACATGAAGTTTCTGTGATACAGAATTTTCACGATTCTTTACAATCATTCGGTATTTTATCGTTAATGATGATTTCGTTTACACGAATAAACGAATTATAGAAAGCGTAGTAAGACCACACGTCGCTGTGAGCAGCCAAGGTCAATGTTTTTAGGTTAGGTTGTTATCTGAAGGTTGCATAAAACTGAGTGAATAGGGGCAGCTGTACCACTTGATATATAAAAAACACAGGTCCAACATCATTCTCTTCCAGAATCCCCTGCTCCTCTTTAATCATTACAGGGAAGATAACGCCTCACCTGCTCTAAATCACTGAGCTCTGTTTTTCTAGAATCGTAGCCATCCAGTCACATTTGTCCATCCCCGTAGGCCTCATTTTCGTCAATCTTCAATAATATACGCTGCTTTGGATAGTTCAATAACGAGACTATCAATATACTTTCCTAAATCGAAAGTGTCTGCTGTATCCTGCTGAAATCCAACAAGTGGAGCCTTACGAGAATAATCGTTCTTAAACCCGAAAACTGCCTCTTATCAAACCAATGTGTTATTTCGTAGATGTGTCTAATATAATAAGAAAATGCTTTTCCAAACCTTACTTGTAACTCACGTCAAGCTTATCGGCTTTTGATTATCCTCTTTATGTTTATTACCCTTTTATTGTACACTGAAGCTAAAATTGCAACTCTTTTTCATTTAGTATAGCTCTTCCATGCAAACAGTAATCAAATAAATATTTCAGATATGGCCCTACATCCTACTCTATTGCCTTCAGTGTATCCACGAGAACATAATCAATCCCAGCTGCTTATCTAACTTTCAAATTTGTATCATTTTGTAGATATATTTATCATCAAAGGAAAATTTCAGTGTTCACTTACCAGTCACTTCCATAATCTGGACGTTATCCTCATATGCAACTACCTTTACATACTGCTGACTAAATGCTTCTGCATTCCTTAAATCCTCACCTAGACACTCCCTTTGCCATTAATGATTCCTGGAATGTCCTTCTTAGAACCTGTTTCTGCCTTAAAGTAACTCCACATCTCCTTCAGTTTTTCGATAAAACTAACATGACTGCCAAAAATACTTGCAATCGTGTTATCCTTATATGCGATTTTTAAAAATATCGAAATAATACCGGCTTGGGCTCCAGTTGTATGGAGTTCATCATGACATGCTGCTGCTTTAAATAGGCCTATAATGCTTTCCTGAATAGCTTTTTGACGCTAGAAATTTCTAATTTTTGACATTTTGCCTATCGTCTGGAATTCGTCTTCTATAATATTAAAGCCATTTATTGTATGTGTAACAATAGTTGGCGAAATAATTTTTGTTCGCGATTCTTCTCATTCACTGAGACGAATCAAAAGATCCTCACACGACATACTACCAGAACGGAGACCAGAGACACACTAATTATTAGCCTCCCGAGGTGCCGTTTACTTGTACATCGAGATGGCAGCACTATCACATCACCGGATGACGTCATACCAAAGTCGGACTCTTGTTGCTGGGTACATTGGATCTTTCGTTCTAAAATGGGATATCGAAAATTGTCGATGTGCGTGCTATCTCTATGGATCCATTCCACATCAAAAATAGAACTGATACAAGCGTGATAGAAAAATTCCGGTTATGTTCCTTCAGTTTTTCCTCACATCCACAAACATAACTAACTCTATTCTTTCAGATCCTGCACTTCCTCCTTAATCTCTTTATTTCTCTGTTATAATATAGTCCTAGTGGATATTTGCGATTCCTTACATCTTTAAAGTTACATACCTATTTTCACAATCCATAACAAATGTTTCAAACTCACCCCATATGCTGTTTATATCGTTATTTACTATTTTCGACTGATCATAATTAATTTTTAGAACTCTTTCATGCGTTACTTATCAAATATATGGTATTGCTTAACGCTCCTGCTTTAAAACACTTCATTTGTATGATATTTGTAGTTTAGTACGACGAAAACAGTTTTGTGATCGCTTATACCGTCTATCACTTCAGTTTCTATATACAGCTTATCTGGTTTTATCAGCACCACATCTATAATACTCTTCCCTCTGGTTGGTTTTATCGCTTTCCGGTTCAACTGTCCCTCCCAGATTAACTTATTTACCACTTGATGGTCATGCTTCCTGGCATTCGTATTACCGTCCCAGTTAACATTTGGTAAATTTAGATCACCCACTACAGTCGTGTTCCTTTCAATGCCATATCGTCACTCCTATGCCAAAACCGCGAATGTGACAATGCCCTTCTTATCCATTCTGGCTCTTAAGACTGGTCTCGCCTCCCAGCCACATATTGATATGGAGTCCACCAGACTTTCTTTGAGTTCATTTCCATATTTTCACGAGTAAAGGAAAATGAATCTTAAATACATTATACTCCAGGAGAGGGTAAATATGTCATGCAAACATACATTCCTACAGTACTGTACAGTAATTATTATTATTATTATTATTATTATTATTATTATTATTATTATTATTATTATTATTATTATAGTGTAAAAATACCAATAGTCCACCTCGATGTCTAAATGGTTAGTGTGCTATCCTTTGGTCACAGGGATCCAGCGTTCGATTCCCGGCAGGGTCGGAAATGTTAACTATAATT
Source organism: Anabrus simplex (assembly GCF_040414725.1). Classification (NCBI taxonomy): domain Eukaryota; kingdom Metazoa; phylum Arthropoda; class Insecta; order Orthoptera; family Tettigoniidae; genus Anabrus; species Anabrus simplex. The sequence goes on along the minus strand of NC_090265.1, from coordinate 937,433,212 downwards.
GGTTAATTTCGCTAACACGGGTGCGGATGTATGTTTCGTCTTTATCATCATTTAATCCTCACCACGATGCGCAGGTCGCCTACGAGAGTCAGACCAAAAGACCTGAATCAGGCAAGCCGAAGTCGAATTCGGATACTCCCGGCACTAAAAGCCATACTCCATTTCATTTCATTTAATTTCTGTATACTAATAGAAGACAAAGTATATCTTCTTCAGGGGGTAAAACCGAATCACTCACGAAATGTCAACCTCTAACTTGCTATTGGTGTGGCGAAAAGACTGGGCACGAATATCTCTAGTCAGGCTTGTGGCGAAACGCGAGTGAAAGTCACCATTGGCGGTTATTGAAAACGCTGCCTTAATGAGCTATTTTGAATTAAACCTATTTGAAATCTCTTTGGTTACAATATTTAGAGTACGCATTAATAGTGATAGAATTAGGCTATGTGCATCAGCTATCCAGTATTACGAATATTCCGCGTTCGTGGAAAACTATTACCAGTTAACGGAATTTACACCATATAAATCGAAAATTTTGCTGTGCTCAGATATTTGTCCTACAGTGAAACTTAAAATTTCTCGATTAGACTGGTATATCTTTTGTTAATAATTTCGTTGCAGAAGCACGTCTTTGATGTTAACTAAGTGTTAAAAATAATCGAGCGAAGTAGCCGTGGGTGTTAACTTGCTACGGCTATGGATCCAAACTCTGCATTCGGAAGACGCATGGGTTCAAACGCCACCGTCAGCTGTCCTGATAGTGTTTTTTCTGTGGTTTACAATTTTCACTTCCAGGAAAATGCCAGGACAGTTCTTATTCGTAGGCCACAGCCGATTTCTTCCATCTCCTTACCTAATTTCCTGCACCATAATTCATTTAAGTTTCATTTGCTCCTCTACTGACGTTGATGAGAGGAAGGGCAACCGGTCGTAAAATCATGCCATGCCAATTCATCTCTCGTCATCCCTGACCCCGCGTCAGGAAGCGGGATTAAAGGGTAGACATACGTACTATGAGTTAAAATTGCACGTGATTCCCTCATTTGAATGTCCAAATCCTTTTCTTCCTTTCTTAATCTCTTTACCATCCAGGGTTGGTTTTTCCCTCGGATACAGCGAGGGATCCCACGCATACTTCCTCAAGGGCAGTGTCCTCGATCGTGAGAGATTGGATCGGGGATATGACTGGGGAGAATGGCCAGTACCTCGCCGTGGCAGCCTCATCTGCTATGCTGAACAGGGGCCTTGCAGGGGGATGTGATGATTGGAAGGGATAGACAAGGAAGAGGGAAGGAAGCGATCGTGGCCTTAAGTTAGACACCATCTCGGAATTTGCTTGGAGGAGAAGTGGGAAACCACGGAAAACCACTTCCAGGATGGCTGAGGTGTGAATTGAAACCACCTCTACTCATTTGACCTCCTGAGGCCGTTCCAGCCCTCGTACCACTTTTGAAATTTCGTGGCAGAGCCGGTTATCGAACCCGTGTCTCCGGGGATGGCAGCTAATCACACTAACCACTACATCATAATGGCTATGTCCAAATCCTGAAATTTAAATCGTATATCGTACATAGATCGAGAAGTAATAGAATAAGGCAAGAAACGAGTGAGGTGGTTACGGCAGCGTTGCAAAGCTGAGCCTGTATAAACAACCAACAAAACAAATTATGCTGTAAATACCGTACTTATATAATTCTCCAATGTTTAACAATATTTTGATTCTTGCTAAAAATTGTCAAATAAATATTTAAATGAATAAATAAAACAATGAGAACAATTGTATGCACATTTCTATGTGATGGTGCAATGTTCAACCCACTGTAAATTGTAGTATCTGAATTAGTTAAGGTATGTGTGAATTTGTATATTAACGTGCTGTATTTGCAATGCTAAGAAAATAGTCAGTAATTCGACCGCTCAATCTACTGCAAATCATAGTGTAAAATATTTAAATATTTAAGGTGCGTGTGAATTATTTAGGGTATGTGTGAATTTGTATGTATGTGTATTTTACAATTTTAATATAATAGCTGGTAATTGGACCGCTCAATCTACTCAATCTACTCAATTTTTAAGTATAAGGTACGTGTGAATTTGTATATGACGGTGTTATAACGTTAAGGTAGTAGTAAGTTCAACCTCTAGTATTTTAAGCCGTAGTGTCGAGCACTGGAAATACTTAAGTTGAGTGCGAATCTGTATATGATGATGCTGGACTTAGAATGTTAAACTAGTAGTATTTCCTGTAATATTTTCTTTCCATGTAATTGCTTGTTGTACTCTTGTTGTTGTTCTTATTTTTGTTGTTGTTGTTGTTGTATAATTATGCTTTTACTTCATTTTATTAACACACTAATGTAAGTGATCATGGCCACCGGGATATTTCTCAATTCCGATGTATCTGTGAATAATAATAATAATAATAATAATAATAATAATAATAATAATAATAATAATAATAATAATAATAATAATAATTTAGACTTGTTTATTCCGCTATTTCTAAGTAAAATATTCAACAGATGTTTCACATAAAAAACTCTAGTGACTTTGATTATTACATTCTACCATGTCATTTTTTCCAGAGGATTAATATCTCATTAACTCAAACGGGCCTTCTGATGACAATGGGAGAGAAAGGAGCTAGGTCTTGGAAGGAGGCTGCTGTAGCCTTAATTACGGTACAGTTCCAGCATTTACCTGATGTAAAATGGGGACCTATGGAAAACATTTCTGATTGTAGTGTTTGAGCACACATTCTCACGAATGCAAGTTCACAGTTACACAGCTCGTACCATGCAGTCAACTCGCTCGGTTACAATACACCTTTTTATTATGTTTGCTGTAAACGTTTTACTACAGTCTTGAGTTACAGTTCATTCTCAAATTCTACATTCATTAACATTCTGAATCGTTAAGTAATATTTAGAACAATTAAACAATTATTTCTCATAAGAAGATAATGTGGACCTGCCACGAACTTTCAGACATTGTTTGTCTGCTTCCCTACCCACTCACCAATCTTTCTATCACATTTTCAGGCTAGTTCCTAATTTTAATTCAGAATTCATAAGCAGAAAAGTTATGAACACAAACGTCTTATTTAAGATTTTTCTCTTAAGCCGTGCCAGATAATCAGCTTCCTTTGCAACAATATCAATGCTTAATTCAATTTTTTGCAAATCTTCAGTGAATGAATTGGAGTCATTATGAATCTTACAACGATAACTAAAGAGTGAGAAATTTAAATCCATTATTGGCAGGCATAAAAAGAGGTACGAGAAAATAGATCTTGTGAAGATGGAGTTACAACAGAATATATCCATAAAAGATGTCTTAGAACTCCATCAGCATTAATTAGACCGAAATTTTATGCAACTCCCATTATTACTATTCAAATAAAGTGCAAATGACAGAATATGGCATCAATAATGACAGCAAGGAGCGCAAGCGGATCGTTCATTTCAGTCATTCCGTGTAACATCTCTACTGTCGAAAATTACGGAAACTTAGCACGAGCTAATTATGACACACAAAAAGAGACTGCTTTCCTTTTCGTGGTGTTAGTTCATTGTGAAAGACGCTATTTACATCTCTTATAACTATAATCATCGGATGTCCCTCTAGAACGAGTATTCAATTTGATAAATAATGTTTAAACAGGAAACAAGCCTCAGGTTAGGATTTTAAGGGAGGAGAGAAATGAATGAATGTTTGACCAGTAGGAAATTTCGTGAACAGTAATAGGTCCTATGTGTGTTATAAAGACAAAGACAAAGTCATCCCCGCACAGGCCATGAAGGCCCTTGGAGGAGTGGAAGGTAAAAGCTTCCACCATTGTTAACCTCGGCACGTTATGGGGTAGAGGGGTTAGATCTATGCCCGGCCACCTTTGCCCCCAGGAATTAACCTGATACTCATTTTTGGTGTAGGCTGAGTGAACCTCAGGGCCATATGCATCGGAAGTGGTAATCTCGTTTCTTAAATTTTACCTATGTGTGTTGTAGAATATATAACAGTCATTATGATAAAGGAAGCTCAACTAAATATGCAAGTCTAGAATACTATCGGCGTACATTCTTAAACATATATTAGACAATTAGTATTTGTGTGCTGTAACGTATAACAAATACAGAAAAGAAATAGTACTTTATTTATCCACCCAACCAATAATCATTAATTCTCTCCCACTTTGGCCTCTCAGGAGTATGGTCACCTAAGCGATGTCGCAATTCATTAACATGGCGTGACAACATACCTTCGAAATCGCGTATCTCGTGATCAGAAGAACGACGAACCCGCGAGTTACTCGAATGGCTCAAGCTACGACAGACATTGCCCGGATTTAGGAGATACAATGGAAAGGTGCCTAAGACCATTACATTGCTGAAGGATACAACATTGTACATTACGACACAACATCCTGCCAAAATGCAGTAGCAATTCCCATCTTCTCGGGATTACGAGATAATAACATCCACATAAATTCTATGCCAATCAGATCGCTTGACTGGCATCCGAATCTTTACTGGGTCAAAGATAGACGCATCATCTCTTGTTTGTACTGCAGGAAGGATGCCCATTATAGGAACACGATTAATTTTGGACCACCTAGTGTCTTGCATCCACCCTATCGACGCCAGCGAACATCTTCAGTCCCGAACCTGTTCTCGCATTCAATATGTTATATTTTGCTAAAAGTAACTTGAAAATGTTCACCACAGAAAAAGATCTTTTGCTAGTTTCTTAATGACTTGTAGCATATATGCTACATCAGGACTCAAGAGTTGATTTTTCCACCATTATTTAATTTTCATTCAGATTGTTTGTATTATTGCAAGTAAAACAAATTACACGTAGAGTATATGCTACATGAGGGGTGAGGAGGAGACCTCAACAGCCATTTTAGCTGCCTACGGGTTAGTTTCGAACGAATTCTCCGTGGATCCGGGTTTGACGTGCGGAATGAAGCTCATGAACGTGCCTTGGCATACGTCGAGACAATCGATTTGGCCATTAACTATTATTACGTTTTTCGGAGAGGCACTGATGCCGGAATTTGCCCACACAAGATATCTTCTACGTGTCAGTAAATCTACGAACACGACGTTGGCATATTTGAACACTTTCACATACTGGGATCAAGCCCGCCAACTTAGGCTAAGGAAGCCAGCGCTTTACTATCTGGGGCACGCAGCCCGCCGTTTCTAGAATTGTAAAACAAACACCCCATAGATACTCCGTCTTGACATGACAAACCGGTCCCGTGAAGCTGATGTGTGTTAACCAATATATGATCACATCTCGATGATCTTTTCCCAAACTCTGGAGGAGATCGCGGCTGGGATCTGTTTTTTTACACGTGGAGTTGACCCATTCTAATTGAAGAATGCCTCTTCTGATGCCAACCCTATGTAGAGGGATGTATTCTACAGTACTATAGCATGTTTCTTTGGTTGTTGACAGTCTGGTGTATTGTGTGTAAATTAAGAGGAGGCCATAACAAATATAATCACTCTGGTTACTAGCCAGAGGAATTAAAACTAAGTGCGATTACAGAGCACGGCCCAGTCGAGAATTGAACCCAGGACTCTCTCAACAGAGGACCTCTACGTTAGCCATTTAGCCAGACAGCTGGTATTGTCTATGATAAATAATAATAACAACAACAAGAGGCCCCGTGCTGCTCCGCGGCATTCGTTAAAAGAAGGTCAGGTAACTCGTCTTGTTATGCCTGCCGTATTCATATTCTTTTGTATTCCCCTTTCAATGGTTTTATGAACAGTTATTTATAAGAAGCATATTACGATATGCGCAGTTCGTAGTCAGAATCCATCCATTCTAACGTCATCACGCCCTCTGTTTGGCAAAAATCTATCCATATATTCGCTTTTCCACCCTGCAGTTCTTGATGTAAAGTTTGGTATGGTGTTGTAGAAGGAAATGGTATTTTAAACCACATTTCCATATACAACGGTTGTCATGTGAGCTCATAGGTTAATCTCCAAGGAGCGTTTTCTGCCAGGCAGATAACATTTTAAGGTACTTGGCCTTCACTCCTAGTGTTGAACCCATAATTCTACGATAAAAAAATAATAATTCCGAATATTTATTTCAGCTACAAACAACTTTTTGAGAGTAGCCATGTTTTTATTTCAAGAGTCTCTCTATCTCGTGGGAACGAACTCACCGTGACAAGCGAGCGGTGAGCTCGTGAAATGCCAGGATACTTCGGTGGACCTCGAGGAATGAATAATTTGTCAATTTCGAGAAATCCTGCATAACGAGAGATTTTTGGCAACATGGTAAATCCAGGAATAAAGGATCTAAATTATTTATAAACCGTATGTGAAGATGGAATCCCCAGGGTAAATATAAATGCAGTTAAGCCTGGAGGAGAGTGCGTCCTGCTCGAGGATTCTGCGACACGTGGCAAGGTCAATTTCCTGAAGAAAATGCCGCGAAACTCCAGGGCAGAAATAATTCCTTTCGCCCGTTGCAAGTATGGGAAAAATATGAAATTCATAATGAATTGTCTGTCCGAAGTTATGGAATAAATTTCAAGAAAATTGGTCCAGTGGATTTGGAATTAGCAGATTGCATAACCGAGCCTCGTGGAGAGGGTGGCGTTCCTCCCAGAGGGTATAAAAGAAACCTCCCTCCGCCTATTTTACACACTCTGTCTGATTGTCTGAACGGCGAAGCCCACGTCATTCGTCTGCAAGAAAGTGCAGTGTTTTGTTCTCATAATAACTTGTTACATATTCGTGTCAATGGTTCAAGTATAATATTCAAGTAGAAGGTGATAGAAATTTTCCTGAACTGCCGCCGATGAAAACTTTGAAGGTTTAGGTATTTGGTTAAATTACGTAGCTGAGTTTCTCTCTGTATTACAATTATGTGCGTTTAATATTTGTCAAAAGGGAAGTCTGGAGGCTGGCCGCGAGGTCTGATTTTCTTATCTGTTTGGAACACCTGGCTAGCAGTAGTGTGAACGACAGTAGGGTCCTGGGAAAACTGTGACAGTCGTCATTTGAGATGCGTGCTCGTCGCATGTTGAACACGAAGAAAGTGCGGTATTTTCAGTGTTAATCGACACCGAGTGTAAAAGCTGTTTAGCTTAATTAATATATATAAGAAGATGATGTCAAATGTAGCCGTGGAAGGCTAAGCACGAGGCCAGCTGGCTAAATGCAGCCAGAATCTCCAAGGTGGCTATGACTACAGGTCTGTAACTATATTTTTATCAATGTTGTAGTTAGAATTTGTTTGTCCCAATAAATTTTCAGTGCGTGTGTCGAATTGATATTTAATAACGATCAGGCGAATGTGTTATATTTCTGGTCGTCGTGTGAAACTCTTCAGGGCTGTAAAATTCACGTCGAGAAACTATAAACTGCGAAGTTTAAATAATGTGTTAATATTCTTTGAGATATTGTTCAAATTGAGTAAAATTAGGAAGGTGACAACGATAATGTAGTCGTGGTGAATGTCTTAATTTCGAATATCGTATGAGGTCAGAAAATTTTGTCGGAAAAATAAAAATAATAATAAGAAGAAGAATATTTACCGCGAGATAAAGTTTTTCTATTTTAAAAATGAATTTAACACATATGTTCAATAAGGTGTGCGTCTGTCTCGAAATCCAGTGAAGTCTGATAAAGTCATGTTTTTATTCGTGGGAAGTTAAATTTTGTGACATCGTGTATGTCGGTGATATGGGAAATCACGGTGTGTTGTTGTATTCCTGAGGTCCGAAAGTTGTAGTAAAATAAATTAAAAAAGGATTTTTATAAAAGTTGTTTGTCACGAGAGGATTGAGTTTTGAAACGTCTTGAAACAGAAGAAATGGATTGATGGCGAAGAATTTGTATATGCTGAGATAAGAGTTGGATAGATGTTGAGGGCAGAGGAAGCCTGTATTTTATGTGTAATACCGCCGTGAGAGGCGATGTGGATGAATTTTTGAGACAGGCTATAAGTGCTGATGGCGAAGAATTTGTGAGACGGGCTGTATAGTAAATGTGATATTTCTGAGGCAGGCTGTAGTATACTCCGCTAACAATCCGGAACAGCTGACCTGGTGAAAGTTGGGTCGAAATGAGTGCTCTCTGACGCACATTATGATTTCAAGTTAAGATCCCCAGTGAAAAACCATTTCTGTTGAAGATTGTAGTTCTTGACAGTTAAATCCAAGTGACTAGTTTACATAAAGTCAGCACAGCGAATATTATAGTATACGACCTCAAGGATAAAAGAGCATTCTGAATACACGGTTGGTGTTATTTGACTGTAATGACAGATTTCCACTCAGAAAAATTCATAAATTACGAGACGATAATTTATCATTAAATCGGAAACATTGTGCAAAGAGATCGTGGACGTTATTAAAGCGATAGTTTGGCTGTGTAGATTCATTGAATTTCAGTTCACTGGATAGTTGTAGATATGGATATTTGGAATAGTGAGATGGTGGGCGATTTGAGGACCTCAGCCTAGAGTTACGTCGTGGATTTTTACGGTGGTGATGATTACTGTTTTGGCGATTTTCATGTAATGTTAGACGTGTGTTGAAAATCATTATTATTTTTCCAAACTTCATTGAGTATGTCGAGATCGTGTTTGAGTTGTGGATTGCTTGCCACGCGTTATTTATTTTCAATTTCACGTTTTATTAACAAGATAGGGACGTAGTTGCATTTCCCGACATGCGTTCATTCTGTGGCAAAATTTGTTTCATTGTGTGCTATTAGTTTTGACATAGGTTTACAGCTAAAATATAAAAGAGTTTGTTTGAAGTTACGATTTCGTCTGACATTCTAGAGGAAGCGTAGACAACCCAATTTCCGCTCGACAATAGATTTAGGACGTCACATGTTATCCTAGGAGTATACTGATGATGAGACGTTCTAGTTCACGCTCAACGATAGGTTTAGGAAGGTGTGTGTATGTACATAGAGGTTAGTGTTAGGGGATGCAGACAATAAGTAGGCCCGACGAAAGGCTTAGGATGTCGGCTGTACATATTCAAGTCTTAGATTAGGCGTTTTTGCGAAGTGACTTGAGCGATGGTAGTGTCTGTAGTAGTGTATGCAATGCGAAGAGTGTTAGCTAAGTAATAATGAGGCCATGTTTAGCGCATAGCCCTTACCAGCTGGAAGGTGTTTACCTAAGATTATGGAACCACTAGTGGCATGAACGTGAGGGTTGTCCAGTATTGGGTACTGAGCTAATGGTGATTGAATATTTTTTGCAATGTGCCACGCGTGTTTGAGTTAATTGAGCTTCAGTATTTTATTTTAGTTGCGGACTTAATTGTTTTGTCGTTCTGACGTCCGTTTTCTTTGCTAGCGTACGTGTTGACACTCAGCTTATTTGTGTGAGACTTGAGTTACGAATGCGGATTCGATTCGTCAGCCGGGAATATATTTTATTTTTCAATTTTTGACGTTCTATTATTTTTGTAATGCGTAGTTGATTGTGGTCGATCAATAATATTGTAGTTAGTTTGCTGGGACAACCAATAAGATGTATCGTAGTCGTTGTTGTAAAGGAAAGAACTCCTAATATTTTATTTTACCATGTGGACTTGTAATTTTATTAAACTTAAAGTAACCGGTTATAACCTGATAGTTCGTTTTGTAATAATACTTTTCAAGTGATTTGCCATTTTTTATTTAACTTCAGTTTTTGGCATTTCTTCTAAATACTTGATGAATAAGTGTTTCCTGCATTTCGCAGTTTTTTGTTACTTCAGAACGACGTAACGTAAGATCCTCTCGGATCGTGTTCTTGTTGGTTCCTTCTGAACAGCTGTTTGGGTGATGCACGTTTCAGCATCGGGATTATTTTATAACTTAAGGGCGTCACGAGATGACAATACATGGTGGAATTTTACTTTCAATTGTGAATGCTGCTGTTAACTTGTAGTGAACACCATGCTTTCCAATAATACTTCACAACCTATCCAAAGCTACTGATAGTCAATTTGGTTCGATTTCAGGTCCATTCGGCGGGTGTTTCCATATCCGACAGGGTATTTGACTGGTGGATAACGTTAATTAAGAGTAAATCTGGAACTCTATTTGTCGAAGATCAGATTTTCCACGGATCGTGTGGATTAATTCTCAGTTATCATTTGGATCAATAGGTGCCCGATTTTCAGGTTTTCTTTTCACCTTTCAGTTTCGCTGTCCAATAATCTGTGATATTCCTACTTTTCTCTGAAGAGAATTCTTCGATACTGTAACTAATAAAACTAACGCCATGCAATGTGACTGCGTTTGAAATATTAAATAATTTTTAAAAAAATTCTTGATAAATGATTTTATATAAATACTTTTTTGTGCAGTTAATTGATTCAATAAATGTTAGTAAGCACATATTCGCTCCTCTTTTCAAGTAGGTAGGCTCTCTTCTGAACCCCATCGTTTGGTTAAGATCGTGACCGAATTATTCCCGCTACGACCCCAAGATTTAACAGTTCGATATAGCTCTACTGCAGCAGCTGTGGCCGAATAACGATGGAATGGTAAGTCAATGGTTCAGTGTAGCTAGGTTATTTTTCGATAGTTGTTCTCAGATAATATCCAAGGCTTATGTTATGTTGGGATCTGTTTGTACGTAGACTTTTTCTCTTAGCAGCGTATAAGTTATTAGAGTAGGGACGCTCTTCCATCCGGAGACACATATTTGGACGTTGGGAAGGGTTAGAGAATCAAAGAGTATCTAACAAGGAAAAGTATTCTTCCGTGATCAGAGGAAGTGTATACTCTGTGGCTTGACAGGTAGTAATCAAAAATGGCTGCATGCAACGACATTACTAAGGATGAAAATCACATATATCCACCCGGCGTTTCTCGGATAGTTTTTGAATGTTGACCAGTTAGTTATGTGTAAAGTGAATTTTATAGCATTCCTTTTTGAGATGTTGATTGATGTTTTACGATCAATTATTATGTAGTTTTAGAGCTATTTAGATGTAAAGTTTTAGATTATCTCATTTTTGAGTAAAACTTTGACCTCGTGGAAGCTCGAATTGACTGGGAAATATTTGGATCCTTTTAAAATATTAATAAGCGATAACTATTTGTATTTACCCGTCGCGCTCTTCATATGATGTACACGATTTCAACTGTTGTAGAGACTGTCACGAAGCAGCCTTGCGACCCCAAAAGTAGTGGATTTAACACTAATCTCTGTCATTGTAGACTATTCATCTCAACTAAGACCCCTGTCTCAATGGGGGCTGAACGTGGATTTAAACGGTATCCAGAGCTTCAAAATTTGTTTCAGCGATACATAAGCAATGGATTAAACATCGGTTATTTTCCATTATTTTACCACGTCTTCACCACCGCCAGCGGGGGCTGTGATGTTTCACCTCCATAGTACTTTGTTTTTTCAGATGGTAAGTCATATGTGTACCTTGAGAGCTATTCTGGAACATACCTGCATACATCCATAATAATTTTACATTCATTTTCACCCCTTCTCAACCTCGATACTGATTGCCGCTGAAGTATGTCTTAATCATGCAGAGTGTGACAGTTCAACTCAGCGACCTCCTAAACAATATATTCAAAATTGATATCAGTATTTTCGTTTATTTTTGTATTGAACACTCCCCCCCCTTTGAAATTCTAGGGGTGTTTTACCCCAGCAGTATTTTTCATATAGTACGGCGTATGTGTACCAATTTTGTATGAGGGCCCTGCTGGACGAAACACACGTACATCCGTAATTTCGGTCACTTTGAACATTTTCTTTTCCAACCCTTCTCATCTCCATGCCAATGGGGGCTGAGCAACGACATCCGGAGTGTCATTATTCACCTCACCGACTCCAAAAGCTATGGATCAGACACAAATATCGGTCGTTTTCGGTTAATTTGTGCATTTGTTCCCTACTACAGGGGTAGGGTTCTCTTACACCTAAGGATTCTTTTCCAGACAGTAAACCCAACTTTGGTTCAGAGCTATGCTGGAACACACATACGTCCATTATCTCGGTCATTTTGTTGAACTTGGACTTCTAAAAATATTCGGTTGCAATCACTTCCGTTGTCCAGAAAAGTATGGATTCACCACTAATATCGCTCGTTCAGAGTTAAAATTAACTTTCTCCCTCTTACCTAGGGCTTCTAAGGGTGTCTTGCCCCCACAGCATTTTTTCAAATAATAGGTAATATTTGTTCCAAGTTCCGTTGACAGCTATACTGGAATGTACACGCAAACATCCATAATCTCGGTCATTTGGACATTTTCTTTCCTCCATTCCTTTTCACCCGCATGCCAACTGGGGCTCAACTTGTAGTTAAACGATATCCGGAGTGTTACTATTAATTTCAGCGACCCCGGAAACTATGGACGTGACACTATTTTCGATTATTTTTATATCTCTTAGGTTGCTTAGGTTGTCATACACCCAAGCGCTTTCTTTCCTGATAGTAAATCATAAGTGTAGCAGGTTTGGTTGGAATCGCTTCAATAGTTCCGGAAACTATTTATTCGACACTACTATTGTTCGTTTTTAGTTATATACATATAAGCCTATGTATATGTACGGGTAGTTATTTATGTATTTATTTCACCCCTCCCTTAATAGTTCTAGGGCGTGTCCTATCCTAAACAGTACTTCCTCCAGATAGTGAGTAATACTTGTATCAATTTTGGTTGATAGCTACGCTCGAACACACCTAGGCTATGTCCATATTTTCAGTCATTTTGGACAACTCCTTTTTCACCCTTTCTCAGCCCCTTATGTCGAATGAGGATAAAACTTTAGAAAATACTTTCTTTTGCTAGTTGCTTCACGTCGCACCGACACAGATAGGTCTTATGGCGACGATGGGAGAGGAAAGGGCTAGGAGTGGGAAGGAAGCGGCCATGGCCTTAATTAAGGTACAGCCCCAGCATTTCCCTGGTATGAAAATGGGAAACCACGATAAACCATCTTCAGGGCTGCCGACAGTGGGGTTCAAACCTACTATCTCCCGAATACTGGATACTGGCCGCACTTAAGCGACTGCAGCTATCGAGCTCGGTCTTTAACAAATACGAATGGCACTATTCATCTTAGCGACCCCAAACTTTGGATTTGACACAATCTACGATTATTTGTATATCTCACTGCTCCTCACCCCCCACCTGTATGAGTGCTAGGAGGCGTTTAACTCCCAACAGGTAGTAAGGCATAATGTGTATCAATTTTGTGTGAGGGCTATGCTGGAAGAAACGCACATACATCCGTAATTTCTCTCATTTTGGACATTTCGTTTTTCACCCCTTCTCATCCCCATGCCGATAAGGGCTGAACATGACTTCAACGACATTACTACTATCTCCCGAATACTGGATACTGGCCATACCTACTTACATCCATAATCTGGATTAATTTTACATTCATTTTCATCCCTTCTCAACCTCCATACTTGTCGCGACTGATATATGACTTCAGTAGCATCAAGAGTGTCACAGTTCAACTCAGCGACCTCGTAAACAATGTACTCGACATTAATACCAGTTTTGCGTACATTAATATTTTTATCATTGTCTATAATTTTTATATTTTACCCCTGTTTCTGTATTTTTTGTAATTAAACCCCATCCCTAGGGGTGCTATGGGTATGTGAACCCCATAGTAATTTCTTCCCGATAGTAAATCATACGTGTACCACGTTTGTTTGAGAGGTATGCTTGAACATGCATACGTGCATATACTCGGTGACTTTGAACTTTTCCTTTTCTTTTTACCCGTTCTCACACCCCTGCCAATTTGAAATGAAGTTTGTCATAATCGACATCCGAGTGTCACAGTTAATCTCAGCGACCCCGAAAACACAAATATTGGTCGTTCTCGATAATTTTTAAATTTCACCTCCATCCAAGGTTCTCTCACCCCCACAGTATTTTTTTCCAGATATTATGTCACACTTGTATCAGTTTTGGTTGAGAGCTATGCTGGAACATACATACTTACGTCTATTATGTCGGTCATTTTGGAAATTTAGTTGTTCACCTTTTTCTCACCCTGAAGATGGCTTTCCGTGGATTCCCATTTTCATACCGGGGAAATGCTGGGGATGGACCTTAATTAAGGCCATGGCCGCTTCCTTCCCACTCCTAGCCGATTATTCTTATATATCACCCCTCCCACCCTGACCCATAGGGTTTCTAGGGTTGTCATAACTCACCCTCTATTGGAAAGGAGGGTGAACTTGGACTTTGAAATATCCGAATTGTCACTATTTTTCTTACCGACCACGAAAAATATGCACTCAACAATATCGATTATTCTAGCCGGTGCGATGTGAAGCAACTATCAAAAGAAAGTATTTTTTTTAAAGTCCCATTTTATCCTCTTTGACATCAAAGGGCTGAGAAAGGGTGAAAAAGGAGTTGTCCAAAATGACCGAGAATATGGACGTAGCCTAGGTGTGTTCGAGGGTAGCTATCAACCAAACTTGATACAAGTATTATCTCCACGCTGTTTGTCTCCTGAGAGTAAGTCGCAAGTGTACCAAGTTTGTATGAAATCACTCCCGTAGTCCCGAAAACTATGGATTCAAAAGTAATATCGGTCGTTTTTAGTTAAAACAATATTTCACCCCTTCCCAAGGGGTTATAAGGGTGTCCCGCTCCCACACTATATTTTCCAGATAGTATGTAATATTTGTACATACAGCGGAAACCTCGGAATGCAAGTAACTCGGTCTACGAGTGTTTCGCAAGACGAGCAAATATTTTAAATAAATTTTAATTTGATAAGGGAGTGAGGTTCCGCAATACGAGCGTCACATGGGCCTAGGTTTATCCCTCCCCTGTTCGTTTGTTGAATGGATGAACGAGGTCATTGGTCCTGTAGTGAAGATATAACTTTCATAAAATAATCTGCCGGTCAAAGTCTTGCTGGTTATGGACAATGATCCTGCTCATCCTCCAGGCCTTGAGAACGACTTAATAGGAATTCAAGTTTGTTAAGGTTAAGTTCCTTCCTCCCAACACTACCCCAGCCTATGAATCAGCAAGTCATTTCGAACTTCAAGAAGCTATACACCAAAGCACTATTTCAGCGATGCTTCGAAGAGACCGAAGGAACAAACCTTACCCTCCGAGAGTTTTGGAGGAATCATTTCCCCATCCTGAACTGCCTGAAGATCATCGATAAAGCTTGGGATGGAGTCACCAGGAGAACTGTTACTTCCGCATGGGAAAGCTGTGGCCTGACTGTGTTCTTGGATGTGACTTTGAGGGGATTGTTGGTGACAATGAGCCGCCGATTGTCGATGAAATTGTGTCCTTGGGGAAGACAGTTGGGCTGGAGGTGAATGGCGTGGACATTCAAGAGCTGGTGGAAGAATGCGAGGAAATCACCACTAACAAACTGCTGGACCTGCATCGCGAACAACAGGAGGAGGTTATGGAGATCTCGTCCGAGGAAGAAGAGGAGAAAAAGTCAGTGGAAACTCTCACTTCAACTGAAATCGCGAGAAGTGCAAAATGTGGGA
>NC_090265.1:937367704-937412704 GCF_040414725.1 Anabrus simplex | reverse complement strand
AAATAGTTATTGAATCCAAAAATAAGTCATGGGATGATTTTGGTAACAACCTGGAAAGGCTAGGTCAAGCAGCCAGGGAAACCTTTCTGGACAGTAATATAGAATCTTAGGAAGGGAGGGAAAAAGGAAATACACATTGTTTGAGTAACTCAGGTGAACTCATAATAGACCCAATGAAATCACTGGAGACGTGCAGGGAATATTTTGAACACCTTCTCAACATAAAAGGAATTTTCGTGGTGGTGTCACGAACAACCAAACTCATGGGGAGGAGGAAAGTAATGTTGGTGAAATTACGCTTGAGGAAGTGTAAAAGATGGTAAATAAACTCCATTGTCATATAACAGCAGGAATAGATGAAATTAGACCTGAAATGGTGAAGTCAGGGAAGGAAGGGATGAAATGGCTTCACAGAGTAGTATTAGCATTGGGTGTTGGTAAGGTACCTTTAGAGTGGACAAAAGCAGTAATTGTACCTGTCTATAAGCAAGGGAACAGGAAGGATTGCAACAACTATTGAGGTATCTCATTGATTCGTACACCAGGCAAAGTATTCACCGGCATCGTGGAAGGGAGAGTGCGATCATTGATTGAGAGGACGTTGGATGAAAACCAGTGTAGTTTCAGTCCACATTGGGGCTGTCCGATTCAGATTTTCAGTATGCGCCAGATAACTGAAACATGCTACGGGAAGAATAGACAGTTGTGTTTATGTTTAGTAGATCTAGAGAAAGCATGTGACGGGATACTGAGGGAAAAGATGTTCGCCATACTGGGAGACTATAGAATTAAATGTAGATTATTAAAATCAAACAAAGGAATTTTGTGTTGACAATTGGGCCTCAGTGTCAATTGATGGTAGAATGAGTTTTTTGTTCAGGGTACTTACAGTGGATAGACAAGGATATGATCTTTCACCTGTTAGTAGTTTACATGGATCATCTGCTGATAGGTATAAAGTAGCCCTGAAGATGGTTTTCCGTTGTTTCCCATTTTCACACCACGCAAATCCTGATCGTGTCAATCTACTCCTCTGTTTTCTTTCCTGGAAGCATAGTCAATTTTATACACCTATCAAGGCACCTCAGTTAATACCTGTAACTTTATTAAGGCCACGGTCGCCTCCTTCCCACTCCTAGGCCTTTCCTATCCCGTCGTCGCCATAAGACGTATCTGTGTCGGTGGGACGTAAATAAATTTGTAAAAACAAATAATAGCAGGAGGGACGGTATATAGTTAAATTGTACATGCAGCTCACCTCCATTGGGAATGTTCTTGAAAGTAGCTGCACCACGGGACGAGGAAACGAATTAAACTAGCAACAACACCTATGAGGTAAACAGGGAAACGAATCCTTAAAAAGCACATATAAAGGACACGTCCTGCATAGGAATTGAATTCGCAATGTTTGGATTTGTGTAGATTTATGCCTTAGCGGTCTATACCACCTGATACAAATACGAAGCGACCGGCCTGCTGTGCATCATACTACTGAACTCCGATAGATAAACCTAATTATACGTTACATGTGTATTTATTAATTTACCGGATGAATAAAACCTAATGCGAACTATAATAAATTACATTCCGTCATTCTACTGTCCAGAATAAGAACAACCGAATATTAGCCGTGTAGAGAAACCGTTTCCGGGAGCGTGTGAACCGTATTTTTATGGATTCTCGCATGGACAGATGTGCCTGGTAAGAACTTGTACTATACCATGCGCTCATTCTTCTGTTGAGCGACTTTACATTCTTTACTCTCTTAATAAACGTTTGTTCCAGTATTTTTCATTCCTGTAAGTCACCAATTCCGTTATAGTGCGCATAGTTTTTGCCTGAATATTGGACATATTCCTGATAGTTTCAATGTACTCGTCTGTTTTATTATCTTGAACCTTAGTAAATTTTATACACCTATAAAGGCATCTCAATTAATACATGTTATATAATTATTTTCAGTATTAATTCAGCAATTTGGTGGCCAGAATTGTGGAATTCTTCCGGCGCATAGAAAATCCCTAACGGATTACTTGCATTCGAATCACTGGAGATATACTATAAGTGACTTTGTATAGTTGCCATTTTATTTGACCGACATTGTAACGATTCATTTCATACCAGAAAACACTTCTTATTCATGTTAGTTTCCATTCTTCCCTTATATTTACTCATACAGTTCCATTTTCTGTCCTGTCATTGAATCCACATACAACAGTACATTATCAGCGCCAGTTCGTCACCCACTAGTATATCTCACCGTGTTTCCCCCTTCACGTGAAGATTGTTCAGCAAATCCTTGTCCTAATTCCTACCATCACGAAACTTTCTATCCTATCGAGTTCACTATTATTATGCCTAGAATAATACACGTTGATTTCCTTAAGGAGAAGCCCTGCTATGAATATTTTCTGTCCTGATGAAACCTATTAACAATGGCTGAAAATGTCATACCTGCCCTTTCTCTTTTCTCCTTTACTCAATTGCTGGCGAGATGTAGTGTTTACAGTGCACTACTGTATGTCTTCTGGTATGGGCTATATCAAATTTGTTACTTTCATTGACCTGTCTCAGTCTCATCCTTGGTTTTGTCAATATGAAAGTGACTGGGGTATGAGTGATGCTAGTAATACCATTGCTTATGCAGCCAGTCCCTGTTATGAATGGTGTGAAAATATCGATCATAGGGTCGGTTGGTGCATGCAGTTCAGTGGGCCTGGCAGACTGATATGTAACAGCAACGGCTGGCTCGATGAGTAAAGCAACAGTAAACTACCTCACTCCTCATTTTCCTAGTACGCCTCTTCAGTGACGCCTAGGCTATATATGACAGCTGTTGGCGGAGCTGCAGAGGATCTAACCAGCCTTTGGGCTGAATACCCAACATACAACAATGTAACCTAAAACATTCATAACATACATTTTAAAAAATACACACTAAAAGCTTTAAAACTGCGTTAACTAAGTCGATACTGGAAGATATGATTTCCTTCCTACAAAAAGGAACAGGTTTTATCCTATTTTATTTGTGTACTCTGCCGAATCTCCTTTCTTTCTTCCTAAAGTCTAACTGAAAATAATAGTGCCCCATCGATTTCCAAAGCGCTTACTGAGTCGTCAAAGTGGAGTTCCTGGTCTGTTGAATGAAATGCGATTGCATCACTCCTATAGGTCCGAGGCTAAATGCAAACGCTGTCACTGTGTTTCGATAGACATACGTGAAATATTGTCATAAATCAGGGATTACATAGTGTCAGTGTTAGATAGTATCTGTATATTTGTTCGTCCAATTTACCTAAGAACAAGTAGAACGATAACTCTATAAATATGTCGTTGTAACTCACATTTTAAAAGCTTAATGCCATTTTTAGGATACTATTTCGTTGTCCATAGGCTATGAACTTCCATGTTACCACAGAAACCAGAGATATTTTCTGTAAACTATGTTACTGCTGGAGTGTAAGCCTGTCTCCGACCATTAAAATTAATATATCGTCGCTCGACCGGTAAAAGGTTGTATTCCACAAAGCTCTTCCTATCAATTATTCTCCTTAAGACTGGTCACGCCTCCCAGCCACGTATGGATATGCAGTCCATCAGAACAAATTTTGTTGTGTTCATTCTTCTATGCCCATATGTAAAGGAAAATGAACCTTACAGTACCGTACTGTAGGAATGTACGTTTGCATTACGTATTTACGCACTCCATGTAAGGTTCATTTTCGTTTAATCGTCGACATAGGAAAACGAACACAACGGACATTGTTCTGATGGACTGCGTATCCATATGTGGCTGGGAGGCGTGACCAGTCTTAAGGAGAATAATGGATAGGAAGAGTATTGTGGGATACAACGTTTTACCGGTGAAGCTACGATATGAATACATAATTTTCAATTTGAAATGGACATGATCTCCCGAGGATAATTGCCTAATTATATTTCATCTTAAAATAAATAACCACTACGCGTCATTTTCGTTTGATAAATGATCAATAGACTCTAATACAAGATCGCAACGAAGCTTCAATGATCGTGATATCTTCATCAAAGTAGGCCGTTAAACGTAGTTCAATATTATGCCACTAGATTATGTTAAAGCTGCTACGTGAAACGAAACAACAATCTCAGCTCAATGAATGAGACGCATTTTAGCGAAAAAGAATCAAGCTTGCAAAATTCAACATCGCCCGAATCATACTTCTACGATGGACCCACCTTTAACGAAATATCTATAAACAAATTTCTTCAGGTGACACTCCCCGGACTTAGCGGTAAGTGTTCTATTTTACGGTTGTAGATGCAAGAAATGTATCCTACGCTGGAATGAAGAAGATGGTACATTCACTTGAATAACAGGAGGAATTTTCAAGTAAAATTCCAAATATGGTGATCATCTTGTAACCTATCTGTCAATGTTTTCATTCTCCACCCTGAAGGGGTGGGGCGGGCCTGATTAGGTAAAGGGAGGTATATACGTGGTACAGGCAAGTTCGTAATTCATTTCTGAGTAAGTATCGTGATTCCAGACAAAGCACTTCAACTTTACTACTAGTTCCCTGAATTCTCAACAGATCTCTAGCTACAACGCATTGGGGACTTGTCAGCGACAACTAACATTGCACTGTTATTTCTGCCTCCTTATTAAATCCCTCCTCTCTGACACCCATTCCATGTGACCGGAAACAATACTCCATGATAGACACATTCTCCTCTGTTGTAAAAATCGTAACTGCACAAATTAATACACCACTTATTTCATAATATATAATAATATTACAGAGTATATAATAAATACTTCGTTGCTAGGGAAACATGGACAACAGATGAGAAATAATTCCTATGTCGTTTGTTTTGCCGCACGCCGTATTAAAAAATCCGGTTCAAAATATAAATATGCCCAATAGTATACAATTGACGGAAATAAGCATGTCTATGTATGAATTCTTTTCATTATATGTGTAAATATAGAATTTTTGTCCAATTTTCGCAGACATACTTGAGTTATAAGCTCACACATACTTTAACTAAGAGACAATTTTTTCTAAACATGTTGATATTCCTCTTTTCGAACAATTGAAAAACTGAAATTGATTATTATTAGCTTTAGCTTAATCCTTGGTTTCATCACAATCAATTTTCTATTTGCCTTAATAGGTTTATTTTCTCGAGAAACAAAATATTTAACAAAATTGCTTAATATGGTGGTTTGGTTAATCAGCAGAATGCCTTCATAATTGCATAACTGAAGTATTAGAGCAAGTTTTCTATTATTTTTAAGTATAGATTGCTTCTAAGGAAACGAGCACACAGCTAAAAAGTAGGTTTCTTGACACTGACTATTTCCTATCAAGTCTTCACCACGCTGGAAAGTAGGTTTCTTGACATTGGCTCTATGTGCTATTAAGTCTTCAGTTGTGGACGTAGCTAGATTTATTTATACGTATTCTTTCATGGTATGTGAAACCAGGAGTTGATGTGAGTCTGTAACTAAGAGTGCAAACACAGTGAGGATATTAAGCTCTGATCCTCATTTTCTTCAAACAACAGCCGTCGAACATAGCATGGTTTAGTGAGAAAGAAACATAGCTCTAATTAGTACGGTTAGGTACTGCATTAAACTTTTAATTAAAACTTGAAATTTATTTATTTCGTAAATTCGTGAAATACTTTTAATTACTTCATAGAAAATTAAACAAGGCTACATTCTGTAAATGGAATGAGCTGCAATATCTGGATTTCTGCAAGTTTTGCCATTCTATAATGCGTCTGATATCATTCACAGCGACTTCCCTAGGTTCGCAATGAATCCGTTTCTATATTTCGTTTAATTACATCGAGGCAATCAGAAATGAATCACCAGCTAGAAATTACTCAAAGAATTGAACAATTGCATTAAACTCATGCTCTTGTGCCTACCTACATTAAGATACAGTGTGGCCAATATTCTGATTTCCCGGAGTCTTTTACAATGTATGAAAATTTAAAGTACGTAAAATAATATACATATGAATGTATTTACTGCTTATCAGCTGGACAACTGCGACTAAAATCCAAGATGCGAATATAGATAGTATAATCGTCACAATGTATCGTTGCTGCCTAGACCGGCCACCCCCATAGCGAAGACTGTGTTTAGGTCCCCTATGCACTCTCTCCACACTACAGCTGTACATTCCATCAAAATGGCCGCTCTTACTCTTTGATATTACGGTTCCTAAGATGCCACGTTGACCACCTCACCATTGGCATGAAATAGCACTATCCTCTCCAAATTGTATGACATAAAACTAAACTGGTCAAGATATTTTTTTTTACTTCATTCCATTAGCAACCACTCAATGTACCTTTATAATTGTATGTGACTGTATGTTTACTCAAAACCTTTCATTCTCCATTCTGACGGAAATTGTAGAGTGTCTTAGTTTAAGCAGTAAAAAAAAGAGAAATAAATGAAAAAAGGGAAGAGAAGAGAAAGAAATAAGCCTGTATTTATGTATCGCTATGTTTTCTGCATTTATGTAACTAACCAACACCAATAATGTTATGAAATCAATATTTTAAAAAAAGGGAACACAGAAAGAAGAAAACCAAGACCCCCCCAATCACATCTCCCATTTAAATCACCATTATTTACCCTCTCCCACACAAAGCACATCACCTTTAACCCCCACAACACTCTTGGCCAGAGAGTAGGTGTTCCCTACTAGGTGGCCCGCCTCCCCCGTCAGGGGAGGAATGAAAGCTTAGTTAGTTAGTTAGTTAGTTAGTTAGTTAGTTAGTTAGTTAGTTAGTTAGTTAGTTAGTTAGTTAGTTGCTGCATATGCAAAAACAACTATTTGAAATATTTAACGTTCTGTCCTTTAAGGTTCAATACGCGGTGAGTACTTTCAACGAATTCTCGCTCTCGAAGCATTGATGATATATGTGCTGCGGGATAGTCTGTATTTCTTGCACAACATCAGCACATGGCGATTTTCGCAGGCGCATTGGCGATACCATGCAAAGAAATTGCTCGAGGTAACTTGTTACTGATTGGTAATAACAGTTATTGTCAGCTGAACTGGTATTCGTATTGAACAATTCTAGCTCATGGAGGTTAAAGAAAAGAGGCGGCTCAATTTCACTGGTAACTGAAGACAGAGGATACGGCAGGCTACAACTGGGCTGTGAACGGCCTGACACCGAGACACGCGCAATGTCCTTTTCGCCTGTCGCATTAGTCACGCTGTCACGCCTTGTGTACCCTGTCACGCGACTGCACTGCACATTACATACAGTACCTGCGCTGTCATGCCAGATTGTCAACTTCACGAGTTTATTCATTTAAATGTTGCTCCAGCACTCCACTCTGCTATTCATTCTTGCACGAGACGAATACTTTGCTGGAATTATTTAAGAGATTAAAAGAAAGAATAAACCATTTGATCAAGACCATTTTCGACTTTGAAAAATCTGCTTGAAATAAAGTCTGTTTGGAGAAAATTTTATCTGATCTTCAGTTAAATTTTATAAAAATAATATTATTGGTTTCAAGTCACACTAATTACATTTGCGGATTTCGGAGACGCCTGGGGTCCGTTGTATTGGCCCGAATGAGTTTTTTACGTGCTGATAAATCTACCGACACGAGGATGGCGTATATGAGCTCCTGTAAATAGCACCAGACTGAAATATGATAGAACTCACCTACTCGAGTTCAGTTTCAAGTATGATTCCCGAAATTTGCAACGTACACATGTTTCGTGTATAATGCTATCGTGCGTAATAATAAGTTGATCAAGGCCAGTCGATACTGAAAAATCTGCTTAAAATCAAGTCTGTGTGAAGACTATTTCGTCTCATTTGTTACTTGGCATACGGCTCTGGAAGAGATTCGACTACAAACATCCTACTCCAAAGATCACAGTAATGTATCTCTATTATGTTCACATTATTCCATGCTCGTTATTATCCAGCAGGTTACCTATATCATATCAGAGACATCTGGGTGAATGGCTCAGACGATACAAGCGCTGGCCTTCTGAGCCCAAGTTGGCGGGTTCGATCCCTGCTCAGTCCGGTGGTAAGTAAAAGTGCTCAGATACGTCAGTTTCGTATCGGTAGATTTACAAGCAAGCAGAAAAGCTCCAGCCGACACCTCAGCTTCTCCAACCGTTCGACATATGCCTTTATTCCATTACAACACTGCGATGTTCGCAATTTAATCTACGCTTTTGACACGCAATCTAAGGTAAGGGTTATTCTGCCCGAAGGCAGGTCCGAACCTCCGCAGAGGTGTTCCTGAGCCGGAGGGTGGCCAGTTCCTTTCCGCTCCTCCATTCCCTTACCCCCCACCAACAGCGCGTGGCAACCCATCCAACTCCTGACCACGCCCAATGTTGCTTAACTTCGGAGATCTCACGGGATCCGGTGTTTCAACACGGCTACGGCCGTTGGCACACACAATCTAGTGATTATAAATTTTACACCACCACTTCTCCTACCCTGCCAGCCTACTGTACATTCTGATAGTGAATTTTCTTGCGTCAACGGGACTCGAACCAGACAGCTACGGTGTCAGGCCATAAAGACTTGACGCCTTATCGATCATGCTCACCGGGCGGGATTTGAAAACGCTAATGGATGCAGAGGCTGAAGAAGAAGACATTCGACAGAGAGGATGATCAGGGTTAAGTTATTATTGAACTGTTCGTTACAACTTGTAGTTATAATCATATTCAGAATAATATTGAGATGTACTTAAGTTGATATTATTCCTTCCTGGTAAACAAAATATGATCTTTTTTACTGATAAACATTCCCTTAAGTTTTCTTAGAAACACATGTTTCCTAATTAAATGTTAACTCTTAAAAGCTTTAATTGTCCATTTATATGTATGGGTGCACAACTTTCCGCGCATCCTTTCTGGCTGCTGTGGACGTCATTGACTTCAATTACTTTTCTTTGTAGTGATATCTTGGTCCATTAGAAAGTTTAGTGTTCATGGTCGGCTGCGTTGTTCCACGGTGTGCCTTTCTCTTATTTCTGGTGTTTTCTGTGAGTGCTTACGTCTGGAAGTTTGTTTGTGACAACATGTTTCGAACTGGAAAAGTATTCAAGAAAGGCCATGTAGTGCCTGGAACAAAGCCTAAAGAAACAGTACGTAGTGAGAATAATAGTATAAGTAATAGTTCTTTGGTTATTGGTGGTGTTGCAGGTGGTTGAAAGTTAGGTTTAACGATAGCAATGATGGTAAAGATAGGGTTCTTCAGAAGTTGGACGTACAACCTGGGGAAAATACAGTGAAACCGCGTTCACAATAGGATGCAATCCGTGTGAAGAAAGCTGATTATAAAGAGACTATGATGGCTGGTAAGAAAAATTACACTGTGGGAATGCCAAGAGGGCCAGAGAAGATCTGTAAAATGAAGATGATCCTGGATACAGTGCAGACATGTTCTAACCTGAGCGACCAACTATGATTCACTTTCTGTAAATTACATTTTTTTTAGGTTTAGGTACATTTTTTTCTCAGGAACTAACCGACATAAGGCAATATATCTTATATATTTTACAGAGGATAAATATAAGAATTTTTGCATGTTTGTTAAGAACTTGAGTTAAATATTTTGGTAATTAAGAAGTAAGAAAATTGAAAAAAATATAATTTTGAATAACTGAAATATTTTCTAACAAATAAGTTATGCAAACTATCTATCAACAAAATTGTGTCTGGAAGAGTTCCTTATCATGATCTTATCTTGAGATAAATGTACCTAACTATGACAAATTTAATATTGTTCGTATAAAAGGTTTAATCCCCCTAAAAAGATGTTTCTCATTTTACTCATAAACAGATTCTGCATCTCTAGGAGGGGCAGACTCATAGATTAGTTGTTAAGTGATTTTCATTTTATAAGGACTTACGGGTTTCTTAACATTCGTAACTAACGAAGCATTAGTAAGGGCCGGGTAACCATGACAGAAATCTTATTATGACATGCAACATCATCTTCCTTTTGATGTAACTTTCATCAACAATATTGTATGATGCTTTGTCACTGCATGTGGTCCGTAAAACGTATCTCATTCAATGCGATCTTTGTGCCTCCCTTTAAGAATGCATGAAGAAAAAAAACATGACTTCACAGTTCACTTGAAACCGGATATGAGGTGGAAGCGAGAACTACTGTGGTGGTCTCTGAAACTGCTTTTATTAAATTTTTGAAGTGAACACGTCAATATATACAGTAGTAGCTGTAATCGGTGACTAAAAATATTTTCGATAGTGGAAATATGTATTCTTTCCAACGAAACTACTATTTTTATCGTAAATAATACCACTATCTCATCAAATTTACAAGTCTTATAAAGTATTCTAAAATTTAAAAAGAAAATATCCCTTTAATTTTATATAAAATGCGTAAATCGGGTTTAATTTTGTAAGATTTAAATAAAATGGAAATAAATTTTACTTTCTAATCAAAATGCGTACACGACTGGATTAATGTTCAGTGGGGATATAAAAAAATATTGAGAATACACGCTAAACAACACCGGTATATAATATTCAAATTACATTGATATTCAGGGATTAAAATTTGACATAGTATGTGGACATTGATGCAAAGAGGATACGTCTCTCTCTGAGAAGTGGTTGTAGTAATTGTTTGTATTTTCTGCGTTATGCCCATGTATAACATAATATTGGTAAGTCATTGGAATCGAAATATACATGCTAAAAGAGGGAAAGCAAAGTTATCATCCTTAAAGGAAACTTCAAATACAGTAGTGTAAGTCATTATAATTTTGCTTAATTGTTGCATCGAAAGTGTTACCTTTTCCACAACCAGTATAAATTATAATATTTCTGGTTTACCTGCTATTATCCTTCAACATGGCTTGAAACTTAATGAGTTTAAGATGCAATCTGTAATGTCGTTGTTGCACATGCCACAGCTCAGGACAATTTTTATGGTTAGTTTGTGCAATTCAGATCAAAATACGCCTGAATCTATAATTAAGGAAAATGAAAACTCTATGATCAATTCTTCTTTCTGTATGCAATACGTCATTAATGAATTTGATTGTTGCTTTTAGTGAAAAACAATGCGATTATAGGTCATCTATGAGCTTGGATGCTTGTTCAGGTGAACAAGAAGGAGAAATTCCTCTCCGCTCACCTGCAATCACACGTTTGTTTAGAGAATCAAACCAAGTATTGATTATTATATAAAATTATATTCTTGAATCGGATTAATGCTGACGTGTTGAAGTGGAAATAACTAGTTTATTACGATGAAGAAACACTTTCTTACATGAAACTGCTCTGATTTCAATTTGCCCAGCCCTTCTTGTCAGACCCCTTATCAGCCCATTAATCCATCACAAGTGAGTGGTCTGTATTCTCCTGCGGTTGGTGTTGTGGAGTTCCCTGCCGGATGAAGGCCACATTGTCAGGTCCTCGTTGGTGAGCAACGTCAAATGCAGACGATGTCTTAGCATGTCTGGTAGCTGTCATACACGTTATCAGCAATCTCTACTGTAGCAGGTACTCATTGTGTGGTCGCCACGCCTATCAATGGCCACACCTTACTTCGTCAAACTTGTTCCACCTTTACATCCTGCATACTGTAGAAGGGATCAATTCTCAGCACTTGCACGCAGGGCAATCTCACTATCTGAATTAATTTAATTTTCAAATAGAATACGTCTTTAATTTCGTTCGTGCACTGTACCCTGAGCAGAATTTCAAGCGTCACACGGGAGTGAATAGAAAGATCGGCTTCATTATTATTAGTAATTTAAGCCCACTAGGGAGCGCTTATGACTAGTTCTTTCTGGATGTGCTCTTTCGTTCCCAATACCTCTTGAGTCTTGCTATTAGTTTTCCTTTCCTGTGAATGAGGTTTGCAAGATTTAACGACCTTTGGTAGAGGAGACCATGATTTTCTTTATTCCTCTTTTTAGAATTTCCTTTACATCGCACTGACACGGATAGGTCTAACGGCGACGATGGGATAGGAAAGGGCTAGGAGTGGGAAGGAATCGGCACTCCTCGTCCATGTATTTTCCAGAGGTTCCCTGAATTATATTCAGTAATTGGCGTCACCGTAACCACATGTAAACCAAAGCGAGACTGCCCTGCGTGCAAGTGCTAGAACTGATCCTTTCTATAGAGTACAAGCATGTCCGGCTCCATGGCTGAATGGTTAGCGTGCTGGCCTTTGGTTCAAGGAGCCTCGGGTTAGATTCCCGGCCGGGTCGGGGATTTTAACCTTAATTGGTTATTTCCGCTGGCTCGGGGACTGGGTGTGTGCGTTGTCCTTAAGCAAAAAAAATAAATAAAACGAAAACAAGGAAAGAATGAGAAAAATAAGAAAATATCAGTAAAAATATAAAAAAGTCTTTAAAAAAGAAAAAAAGCAATGTATTCTGGAGGTAAAGGAGGAACAAGGTTGACGAAGTAAGGTGTGGCCATTGATAGGCGTGGCGTTGACAACTGTTGGTAAAGATCAGAGTTCACTCTCAGTGGGTAGGTTCCATTCGAGAAGCACTCTTGGTCCATGAATTTTCCAGAGGTTCTGACGGTGAGGAATGAAAATAATTTTTAAAATTATATTCAGTAATCGGTGTCACGGGAACTACTTTTAAACCAAAGCTTAAACTGTAACCGCCGACCAGCTATCCCTACTACTACTACCACTACTAAATTACTAAGTAACCTTTCATTCAGTACCATGAACAGGTACGGAGGGCTTCTTAGACGGTGACACCTTCTCTGACGCCAGGAGATTACATCCCATGGATTAGTGAAGGTTATGTGCGGTGAATGTAAGGGGGTTGGCAGCGGTGGCCTATACGAGGAACTGTCCTGTCATTTTCCCTAATGCTGGAAAATCATTTTCAGCATAACAGACGGTGGGGATCAGCCCTTCTGCGTCTCCCAAATGCAGGGGTATAGGGCCACGGTACATCCGTGGCAACAAGTTCTCTGCTTGATTCGTTGGTCGGAATGCATGATAGCAGAGTCACAGAGCAGCCGTGGCCACCCCGTCTCTGCCACAAGCCATCTGCTGTCGCGAGTCCGAGTGCAAGTTTTTATTTCCCACCTTGATGAGATGAGGCTGGCCACCAGAGAAGGTTTCACCTTCTCTCTGGTCAGGAAATGTAGGCGTGTTACAGAGGATGCGGGCAATGAGGGAGCTGGGAGAAAAGTGAAGTTGTATATAGTGGGAATTGAGGGAATTGTCGGCCTCTTGGTTAAGTGTATTTCCTCATTCATAACAAGATTTGCTAACAAAGCCTGTAATAATATTGACATACTATATTATAACCACGTTCCCAACCGGATCAGCTCATTGGCTGAATGGTCAAAGTTGAGGCCTTTGAATCAGAGGGTCCTGGGTTCGATTTCCGGCCGGGACGGGATTTTTAATCACATCTGAATAATTCCTCTGTCTCGGGGACTAGGTGTGTGTGTTTGTTCCAAAACTTTCCTCTTCATATTCGTACAATACACTACCATCCACCACATAAACACGTAATTGTAATTACATCCCTCCATATAAGGTTGGCGTCAGGAATGGCATCCGGCCGTAAAACAGGGCCAAATCTGTATGTGCTATACAGTTCTCACCCGATACCCCACAGATGTAGTTAAAGCGGTTGAAAAAGAAGAAGAAGAATTATGCTCTCAGCCAAATTAACAATATAAAGTGGGTACAATTTAAACTGTCCTTAATTGTACACCATGAAATAGGAACAAGAAGTAATGAATGCACATTTACACTCTTTGCTAAAAATAACCTCATAATCATCCTCACAATTCTAAAAGAAAACATTACTCGAAACATCAACTGTAAATAGGAAATAGGAAAAGGCCAGCTGAGAGCACCTTCGAAATAATGGTAAGCAAAAGGGTCACAACGAAGTCTACGAAAAAAAAGATGTGCAGAGACAACTAGTGGCGAGCACTTGTACTTAATCCCGGAAGGAGGCAAGCCAACCAACAAGATAGGTGTGTGTATGGTGGTGGTAGGGAGGGAGAGGACAATAAAGAATTCAGTGACAGCAAAATCGAATAAGTTTTGATACAAGTTACAAAAGATGACAGAATTACGATCTGTCACAACAATACTAATATTATTATTTTAGAAACATTAGTCACAACTTATTTCATACTTTGAATGTTCCATGAAAAATCTGGATTTCTACATTATACGTGAAAAGTGAAGGATTATCAGACAATATAAGAAAAGTGGCACAAAATGTCTTAGAATATTCATCAGCATGGGAGGCTGAACTTTGAAATAATAACGTTCAGTTTGAAGTGGTACAGTCGTGCACATTAATGGTGTCCCGACATAAACAACCAACACTGCCCCACTGCAGTACTGGAAAAGATGGGAGGGAGAGAAGGGTTAGTGTTGATGGCCACTCCAGTACAAAAGAAGAGGGAAGGGAGTGAAGGGGTAGTGCCGAAGGCACAATGACCCACCTTCTCGCTTAACGCATTGCTGCATGTAGGCCCGCCACTAGACTTTGTTGTGATTGAAATGGGCACACTGGCGGATGAATTGAAGTACACCATTAGGTAACCTACTCTGATAATTACAGTATCAAGAGTTAAAACAGGTTTCTAACAGATAATTATTTTATACTAGTTAGGAATATTTTGTAGCTGCGTTATATCGAATCGTAATTTGAAAATACCTTTCACTGGTTCGTAACATTGTTCTGGATTTTACTGAAGTTATACCATCATCATTTACCACCTCAGATATAGAATTACGATAAATTCTATAAACAGAAAATTAATATGCTATAGTAAGATATTGGTGCATAACTGTGTAAACATTTCTTTATAAAAATAACTGAAGATACATTTTACTTCTTGATCAATAAGAAAATACATCTAAAACTAATTTAATATCATTCAAATTCAATATCCATAAAATAGAAAGTCGTGTCTTAAAATATACAACAAAAATGCTATTATTGCAACATCTCAACATAACTAATTATAAAATTAACACATTTTTACAGAAATATCTTATAAAAAATATGAACGTATCGCATCTTCCTCGAAAATATATAAATAAAATAAACGTACGGTAAAATAATAAACATAATGCACTGTCTATATAGCCGGGCTGATTGGCTCAGACGGTTAAGGCGCTGGCCTTCTGACTCCAACTTGGCAGGTTCGAGCCTGGCTCAGTCCGGTGGTATTTGAAGGTCCTCATATACGTCAGCCTCGTGTCGGTAGATTTACTGGCACGTAAAGGAACTTTTGTGGGACTAAATTTCGGCACCTCAGCGTCTCCGAAAACCGATAAAGTAGTTCGTGGGACTTAAAGCATATAACATTATTATTATTATTATTATTATTATTATTATTATTATTATTATTATTATTATTATTATTATTATTATTATTATTATTATTATTATTATTATTATTATTATTATTATTATTATTATTATTATTATTATTATTATTATTATAGATACATAATTTCAAGAAAAGAAAAATGGAAATTTACTCAGAACTAATTGTGAAATGGGTATTAAATAACTAAAGAGTTGTGTCAAATACTGAATTCACAACAAGTGTAAGTGTCGGGTTCCTCCTCCCTCCCAGAGTTAATAATCAGTTTATGTTCATGTTCCTGTTTATCAGTTGCTCTAACCGCTTGGGAATGGAATCTATTAGATGTATTGGAAAAAATCTGATTCATTCCTTAGATTCGCCCAATCTCGATGGCACTGCATTAAAAGAGCCGCTCTTGTTCTCTCCCGACCTGGAACCCACATGTTTACAATTCGTGCCCAAACATGTTCTATTATATTTAAGTCAGCCGACTTCGGAGGCCAGTCAAGCACGTGAACGTCAGGATGCTGTTTGAAGAAAGCTTCGGTTACATGTGCAGTGTGAACAGGGCTGTTATCCTGCACAAACCTGATAACGGGAACTTCTTCTATGGGGTAAATTGCACGAACACTAGAAAGAACGGCACCTTCTAAAATGTCCACATATTCACAAGCAGTCATATGTGGAGTGACCTCTATCAACTCTCTGGACCAGCACCACTTATCCACCCCAATATCAATATGCCACATGAGACGCGACGCGACTGATTAGTTACTGGCCTTCGGTTCAGAGAGTCCCGTGTTCGATTCCCGGCCGGGTCGGGGATTTTAACCTTCATTGTTTAATTTCAAAGGCCCGGGGGCTGGGTGTTTGTGCTGTCCCCAACATCCCTGCAACTCACACACCACACATAACACTATCCTCCACCACAATAACACACATGGCAGATGCCACCCACCCTCATCGGAGGGTCTGCCTTATAAGGGCTGCACTCGGCTAGAAATAGCCACACGAAATTAAAAGAAATTCTCCAACCAAATTGTAATTTCCTATTCCTGTAGTGGAGTAACACTTTCTTGTAGTGCAAAGCCTACGCAAAGTTCTTTGTGGATAGGAAGAAGTCGCCCCTTTTTCGCAGCTCGGCGATTGTAAATACCTGCCGCGTGGAGTCGGCGACTCACAGTAGTCCAGCTTACTGGCAATTTCAATGCGACAATCGCATTATCGATAGTTGCAAACGGAGAATTGTTCATAGTTTGAACGATTCCAGCATCCTGTTCGGAAGTTGTTCTTTTCTTTTGCTGTTGACTTTACGTTGCACCGACACAGATACGTCTTATGGTGACGACGGGACAGGAAAGGGCTAGAAGTGGGAAGGAAGCGGCCGTGTCATTAATTAAGGAACAGCCCCAGCATTTGCCTGGTGCGAAAATGGGAAACCACGGAAACCATCTTCAGGGCTGCCGACAGTGGGGTTCGAACCTACTATCTCCCGAATACTGGATACTGGCCGCACTTAAGCGACTGCAGCTATCGAGCTCGGTAGTAGTTCTTCTAGGAGCCTTGTTATGTGTCCGATAACCTACCAATCCTTGTTCACCTCGTTCTTGCCATATTTCTACCCATCTCCAGACTGTCTTAAGACTGCGTGGTATTGATTGAGCTACTGATTGGGGGACCATGTGAGCCTCCCACATGCCAACAATACGGCCTCGATTCACCTGTGATAAGATAGGAGCCATCTTACAATGCTTATAACGAAATGTAGGCCGGATTACACACACTGTGTATTCAGCATTATCTGTTCACTCCCTTCCCCTCCTTCTCGGTACTGGAGTGACCTTCAATACTATCCCTTCACTCTCTTCCCTCCCTTCCAGTACTGGAGTGCGGCAGTGTTGATTGTTTATATCGGGACACCATTAATGTGCGTGGGTGTACAAGTAATGGAGCCAACATTTAATTGAACAATAACAAGTCCACCACTTAAGCATGAACCATAATCTAATTGGAAACAGTCGTCTGACGAGCCGACTCGCCAAACGCAGTACATAAACCTCCTAATTTTGCTAATTTCACAGCACAATATTTTATAACGCGACGAAAATCTCATATTTTTATTTAATCTCTTCTTTCTTAATCTGCTTACCCTCCAGGGTTGGCTTTTCCCTCGGACTCAACGAGGGATCTCACCTCTACCAACTCAAGGGCCGTGTCCTGGAGTGTGAGACATTGGGTCGGGGGTTACAACTAGAGAGGATGACCAGTAACTCACCCAGACGGCTTCTCCTGCTATGCCGAACAGTGGCCTTGGTTGGGGATGGGAATATTGGAAGGGAGAGACAAGGAAGAGGGAAGGAAGCCGTATGAAATGCAGTGAACGAAATTCTACTCAAAAGAGGCTTAGAGGATTTTCTAATTTCTATGCTTACTCAGTTGGAGGAAGGGTTTATAAGTTCACCTGTTTTGCTGAATTAGACTTCCCGTGCATCATTGAACTATCAACCATGTACAAATTTGGAAAAACAAACTTCAAGACTAAGTGAAAGTAAACAGTTCCCTATGAGGAAAACAAAAGCTTTTAAGATAAATTTGGGAGCCCCCTCTCCCTTGAGGTCAGCGGATGCAGGGTGGGTCTCGGCCCACAAGTGGCCACATCTGGTCCGCAGTCCGAGAGCTCTGCACTCCGACCGGCCAACCGAACAGAGAAGGGGTGGCCACGGATCTACCGTGGTTCTACGCCTCTGCATTCGAGAGACGGAGAGGGGCTGATCCCCACCGTCATTTGTCCTGAGAATGTTTTTACGTGGTATTCCATTCTCCTGCACTAAAGCGAATGCCGAATCAGTTCCTAGTAGTGGCCCCGGCCGCTAACCCTATGGCTTTATCCGAAGATCCCCTTCACCGTGTCACATCTTACTGGCCTGAGAAACGTCGTTACCTTCTAGGAGGCTCGCCATCCCATCCAGGGACTGAATGAAAACGTTTCAGTGGTAGTAATCCCTACTAAGACTCCACACTAGCCCATCTCTAAACTTTGTCCAGCTATGAAAACTCACAGAATCCCAACCACATCACGAACATAACAGCCTTCTACAGTTACATCTTCACACTCGACTTATGAAACACTGGAATTAGGCCAGTAATCGTGAAATGATCTCCCAAGACTCACACAACCACCAAATAAAAATGCCAGGCGACAATAGGCTACACTGCAACTCTGTCTGACATGGCAGGTTGCCTACCTCTGCCAACATTAAAATCACGTGTCCAATTACAACACTAGAGGAGTAGCAACTAAACCAGAAGTGCTCACGGTGAGCATTCCGTCCTGCGGGCATAAGCAATTTAAGCGGACGGGCAGGGGATTAGCGTATGTCATTCAGCCACAGTGACGTTGTAGTTACGTCACAGGCCGAGATGGTCAGAATGACGGCGAATGTCTGCCACTCAGACTATCATTGCGGCAATATACGGCGCCATGGCTAAATGGTTAGCATGCTGGCCTTTGGTCAAAGGGGTACCCGTGTTCGATTCCAGGCAGGGTCTAGAATTTTAACCATCATTGGTTAATTTCGCCGGCACGGGGCTGGGTGTATGCTTCGTCATCATAATCATTTCATCCTCATTACGACGCGCAGGTCGCCTACGGAGTCAAATCAAAAGACTTGCACCTGGAGAGATGACCATGTCATCGGACACTCCAGGCACTAAAATCCTTGCGCTACTTCATTTCATTTTATTCCGGCAAAATCCGAGTTAGGAATTTGGCCAGAAACAAATGGAAAAGGAAGGGCCGGTGGAATGAAAGGTTTCTTTTGGCTAGCAGTCTGTTATACAGAAAAGATACAATGCAGAACGCCACTATAAAGCGAAGCATGGTCCTTCGCATGATAGTATTGTAGGGCATGTTCGAATAAAAATGGTTGAATTTACATTTAAAATGCTATTTTCAGAGACTCGAGGATCAAAAGTCACAAAACACGATGAACATCGCACAGTATCAAGCATAAACCTTTTAACGATAGAATAATATGGATTTTGCTTTCCTTTGAGGCAATTCTGTCATTAACATCCAAGAAATTGTAAATCGTAGCTTGCACGCTTCAACACTGTATCTTTGTACAGTCGGTCAAAAAAAGCGCATTGCGGTGAAAAAGGTCTTCGCAGATATATTTTTTTCAGAAAGAGTTGAACCTATGAATATTATTTCTGTTGTGGGAATCCAAACGGATTCTACCTACACGGGAGGTGAATTATACTTTGATAATAATTTAAAATTCTGATAAAATATTAAGTGCGAGAAACTAGAATAGCATGTGGTCATTATCTTTTTCAGTGACTGTGCATTGTTCAAAAAATTGTTACGTATCAGTTTTCTTTTAATGTGAAAAATATAGAAAAAAGCAAAACAATGTCTGTCAATATTGTACAAATCAAACAAGAATGTTTGAAAAAATAGGCTTTACTTGCGGTTATATTGTTATCCTTTATGCTGTACGCCAATCAACATTTGGTTGAAAATGGTGCGAGGAAAGCTCTGTAGTCACAATCCAACAGCAGCGATTTGCGCTCTCTTGCTTGACTGTGACATACTGTACGTTTGATACGTAAGCTGCCCAGTCACAGTGGGCTAGTCTCAACAGGTCCCCAGCTGAGCAACTCTGAACTAAACTAACACATTGTATCTAAGACTCCCATGTCGCACACGTAGTACATAAAATACTCACCACTTGAAACAACCATAAACCTCCCCCCAACACCAACACTCTCTCCCCCTTAGTTCTAATGGAACATAAGACCTCACAAGGTCAGTGGTCCCACACCAACTAACCACTAACCCTTCGGGGCGAAACATGGATTTTAGCACGTCCGACCGTTTCGATACTTATATTCCAAATTAATATAGAGTGTTCCGTCCCAAACTCATATGAAATACACTTAATTCTGGGTTTCCAAAATATTTTTCCCAATTCTTCAAAATTTTACACTCTTAATAACTTATAGATCAGACTCCTCTAATTGTCAAAACACCATGCTCCTGAACAGCAGAAACCTAAAACCAAAACCACTCATGAACGGATTCAGCCTAATACAAATATTCTTCTTCTTCTTCTTCCGTTTCACCGTCTTTGAAGTACGTTGAATCAATCATTTCTCTGTGTGTTGGTCTCTTTTTAGTGCCCAGTATTTCTTTATTCTTTCTGATCTTCGTTCCTCTCGTCTTCCGAGATAATAAGTTATTATCGATATTATTATCAACTCAGACATATTTATTATTCATGTACTTATTCTCTAAATAAAACCGGGCGAGGAGTGCAATTAAGTGCATCGGTACCGGACACACAACTAAAGTCTCCCCACGGGAAGGAGTAGGGGAGGAATATTGTATAGTGTTAGGTATTGGACTGATCTGAGTCCACGATGGTAAAGCAGTTTGGCAGAACTTTGTCCTTAAAGAGTAGAAAGTTTGAAGGACAAGTCCTTACTTCAAAACTCCTACGAATGGTGAATGTCAGCCTCTCGTTTGCACTCAAATCACTGAATGAAAAACGAATTGACGATCATTTTTCCTCCAGTTATATAGGGGACAAGTTTGTGGGAGAGCTAATCATAGGAATTCAGACCTCAGATAATGTTCTGGAGTATTCCAGTAAGTTGCACAACGTTTCGCGCAGAGTTGGTTCAAAACAATAGTTCCGTGGGAAACAGTAGAGTTCTTTGAAGATAAATTCAGATAAAGAAGGCACGAGATGACTGGAAACCATAGATTCAGCAGGAGATGAGGTAAGTGCCCGTTAC
The DNA here is from genome assembly GCF_040414725.1 of Anabrus simplex. Taxonomy (NCBI): domain Eukaryota; kingdom Metazoa; phylum Arthropoda; class Insecta; order Orthoptera; family Tettigoniidae; genus Anabrus; species Anabrus simplex. Next base: position 937,391,546 of record NC_090265.1, on the reverse strand, counting down.
AACTCGGTTCAAGAGGACCGTGTTATTCACTGTAAAGTTTATTTTCATAAGATGATTCGTCACATGGAAATTTGTACCAAAATATATATGACGGAGAAAGTTCCTTGTTTATATTCATGATTAACGAGGGGAAAAATGATCATCACGCAGCTTCCGTCATGGAAAATAAGAAAAAAACATATATGCTCATAGAATATACAATATAGTATCAATAATCATTCGCTTGCGATATCTAATTACATGCCCAAGTATTTAAAGTCTTGGTATTCAGTCCTCAGGGCCCCGAATTTGATTCCCGGCAGGTTCGATAGTTACACTTTTAACGGCTATTTCCATGGCTTTCTCCAACATTCGTGTAATTCATATACTACATACAATACTCTCCTTCCCCACACTGAGACACGGGTTCTCCGTACATGGCAGAAATAGCCTACCGTCGTCAGAGGGCCTCACTTACAAGACTGAACTACATGAACTTAAGTAGCCTACTTTATAAATGCACACGACTTCACACCCGTCGGCAGAAAATATCAGAAGTCCATTTCAGAACTCCATGTACCCTTCTCTAGCAGTAATGCATGCTCAATTGGTCGTAGAAGTGAATGATCATATTATGAAATATAATTTTGTGGCCATTCTCCTCTCCTGGCTAGATAAGCTTAAATTGCCGTCGGTGCCGAAACTAGACATTGTTCATTTCTGTCGTACACATTCTAATTTAGGAACTAATCTAATGATTACGCTAGTCTCGTTATTCCACAGACCCGTTAAAGGACCGTTGCGATGCACGAACGTTATGAGGGCGGGCATTATCCTCCTGGAATAGCACCGCTCACAGTTGTTGAACAAATCATGGTCGAATAGATTTATAGTACATCATGTAATGTCCTCCGTACAAATAGCAGAGATAAATTATGATCGTAGGCCCTGTCTCTCTAAACATTAATTTCAGGCGTTGGTCGTGTGTGTATATGACACAACGGAAGACGCCATTCACTGATCGACACTATAGTGTACACACAAATAACCATCATTATCACCGAGGTAGGTTTTTTCCCCCGTCACTGAATATACAGCTTCACTATCGTGTCTCGGCGCGTTTCTTCCTGGACGTCACTGGAATCAGGCTGCGCAATGTTGAGATGTGGCAGTTCCTCTGCCTATTAGAATCCGTGATCGTTAACCAGCTTTAAACAACTGGTTACAGAACGTCCTAGGTTCACCCCTGACATGACGATACATGCAATCTGCTCTCCGGTTGTTCTACGGTCGTCTAAAACAGTTTATATGTTGCAATTTCCTCGGTTGCTTCTGTGTTAATAATAATGCTATTTGTTCTTTTACGTCCCACTAACTGCCCTTTGACGGTTTTCCGAGACGCCGGGATGCCGAAATTTTGTCCCATAGTATTTCCTTAGGTGTAAGTATATCTACCGACACGAGGTTGATGTATTGAGCACCTTCAAATACCACCGGGCTGAGCCACGATCGAACCTGCCAAGTTGAGGTCAGAAGACCACCGCCTCAAACGTCTGAGTCAGTCAGACTGTCTTTCTGTATTCTTAAAAGATTTTTTTGCTAGTTGCTTTACGTCGCACCGACATTTATAGGTCTTATGGCGACGATGGGACAGGAAAGGGCTACGGGTGGGAAGGAAGCGGCCGTGGCATTAATTAAGGTACAATCCCAGCATTTGCCTGGTGTTAAAACGGGGGAAACCACGGAAAACCATCTTCAGGGCTGCCGACAGTGTGGTTCGAACCGTTAAAAGAATTAAGATCCACTTTACTATGTTTCTGTTTCGATAATTATGTAAGGTATATTTCGTCGTTGCGACTCAAAATACCCCTACGTGACACTGTTTTCGGAAGAAATACTGACCCGCAGCACATTCGTTACTTAAAAGGAAAATTCGTTGATATAGTTCAAGCAGTACTGAACCTTAGATAATAGAAGCTTTCTGGGCAGAGTTCTGAACTGAAATATAATCTCATAGCGGTTCTTCCAGGCGCAAAGACGATATGTATATTACTTGACACAAAATTCGTGACTAAAAGTGGTAAATAAAGGCAATTGACCATCACCTTATTTCAGTTATTATTGGACTTGCTGGAGCCATCTTTCTTATGTAAGGTTTATGGACGGGGATCTAGAGTCTCTTCCTAATGTCACGTTACTCCTCAGGTTAAATTCCCATCCCGTAGGGACAATCATCAACTAAGTTACGGAAATTATCCTCCCACCAGTTGAAGCGGAGAACTCTGCGGAAAAGTATATTTTTAATGATCGAACTGGAACACTACGACCTCTTATTTCATAAACAGACTGTGAAGCTCGTTCAGGTGCTGCCTACCTGGTTGGTGGTAGTCGATCATTTGGGGCACTCTGTCAGAACAGGACTGTGGCGAATGGAAAGACAGTTAATTCAGTTGATGTATATTTAAAGAGGAAATAAAGAAGGAAAAACAATGAGGCAGTGAGCTGCTAACAGTGAAGTGTCGGCGATAATTGAAAACGAGACGGTCAGCCAGAGCGCAATACTGGCGACCACAGTGGTCATTTACGAGCCTCGCGCCCTTCAGTGGCCCGTCTACCATTCCCTCCAGTCGTTAAGCTCTCACCTGATTAATAAACTACACGTGGCTGTGCATTAAACATGGCGCCACTCTGTATCTCCCATTTTACTTCTACTTACAATTAGCGGGATGTAGTGCCTCTCCGTGGACATACAGCTTCAGAAACACTACTCCCCTTGGAAAGCTGCTCAAGCAATTTGTTCAAATACGTTGTCCGTGGCCATACAAACCTTGCGATATTTCACGAAACAGGCTGCTATAGTAATTTAGCACATTAAATGAAAGCCATTTTGGAAAGACTGAACCCATAGAAAGTTATTGTTATCATTGATTTGGTTTTTGGGCATTCCGCAGTTAACTACGTTTATTTGCGTCCTTTTCTATAAAGCAAGCAGTGATACAAGACTTCTCGTGAGATTACAGGCGAAGAAATAAAGGCCTCCACCACACCAGGAACCTATTTTTTAAGGATATAGCATCTTCATTTCGCAAACCTAAAATAAATTATTTCGATGCAAAGAAATTTACAAAAATAATAATAACAGTAATAATAATGATTGTTCCGGGGATTCTGTGGAACGCAGAGGTGTAAGAAGGTGTGGGCATGAATAGGTGGACAGATAAAAGACCAAAGTATGATTTAAAACTCTAAAATTCGAAATTGTATTTCTTTCCTTGATTTTTGTTTCTTTCCAGATTTTAAACTTTGTTAAACAATAAAAATAACAATTGAATGGATAAAGATTAGCTCGTGAGGACGAGAATCAAAAATAGAAAAGCGGACAATAACGATTTAACAAAATGAGCTTGAAGCTTCCAAGTTACAAATTTTTGCAAGTGCCCCACTGATCCATTAAATTAATCCACTAGGAGACTGAGCTCCAAAATGTACTACATTGAAAATAGCCTCTTTTCTCCACACACTTAAATCTCTAGGAGACTTCTCTCCAAAAGTTACAAGATTCCAGCCTCTCCAAGGCACTACTACCTTTAACATAAGGTCAATACAAATATTTTCCACTGTCTTGTCCACTCAGCAGTCTGAATTACATTTAAATTGGAAGTTAAACTTTAACAGGGGCAATAAATGTCCATTCTAACTGGCCTTAGTGTGAAAAATAAAAGTTTGAAGTTATTGGCAAAAAATCAAAATATTAGGAGGCGAACACTTACACTCCTTTGAAATTCACTAGAAAATTCAAAAGCCCTACGTGGGCTTGTGGACCAAAGTTACAGAGGCTAAGCCTATACTACGAAGGTGACTAGATGGAGAGAAAATTTTAAATTACAAAAGAAAGAGAGAAATTTTAATGATTACGAAATCGTAGTCACCTCAATACAAAGTTAAAGGGGAATAAAAGAGGGTTCACACTCTTTATTCCCTTAGACTACGACCTTTATACTAAGATGAAAATTTACATTTAAAGATTGAATTTTACATTACGAAAGAATTTTAAACCTTCCCCTCCAACTAGCTTACTGACGCTATTACATGATTAAAAGGTAGACTGCCATTACCTTTTGCTGGTGAGCCTTCCGGAGATTGGCCAGGCTGGCCCTCTGCTTTCTCTACGAACACACTCTACATATTGACTGGAACGATCGAAAGACAACATGGCACAAAAGTCCCAGCTTTTATAGCAAAGAGGAAGAACTCTCTGGGCCGAAGCCGAGTCCACATCCATAATTTTGATTGGTTACAAAATTAAATACCGAAGTTCCTTATTAACTAAAATTTTAAGCAGGTAGGAAGAGATAGAAATGCCAGTAAGCTTAGAACACCAAAAACAATCTACAAACAATTCAGTTTTGAAAACCTATGAATACAAAAATTCTCTTGAAAGTTAGTTGTTCATCCTCTCACCAGAGGGAGCACACAAATCGACAGTAGAGTCATCTACAGATAAAGTTCGCAAATTTTCAGAAATGAGTTTCACTGTTCATATAACAGATGGCCTCCTAAAAGGCACTTACTTTAAACGCACGGCGTTGGTGTACATCCTGTATAATAATAATAATAATAATAATAATAATAATAATAATAATAATAATAATAATAATAATAATACGAGGCAAGTCAGTGCGTATCTGCAATGTTGCTCGCATTGTCTTTAGCTTAGCTCTACGGCGTGTGCTCACCAGCCGCTAGAAGGCACCGTTGCCTGTGTCCGTGGTAGGTTTCAGCGTTATCAGATCAGTACACCTTGCGCTGTTGCGACGTAAGGATGGCCGCGCCACTCTCTGTTAGAAAAAGAACTGAAGGATACCAAAGGGTGATTGGTGAATGTGGGGAAGATATGGAAGCTAATGGGAATGGGTCGCGTTTGCTGAACTTCTGTGCTAGTATATATTTAGCAGTTACGAGTATATTCTTCAAGCATAAGGCTATTCACTGCTATAAATGGGAGGCTAGGGGTACCAGATCCACAATGGACTATATTATCTTAATCGACTTCAAATTCACGAAATCTGTTAATAATGCACGGATTTTTCGGCGATTTTTCAATGGTACAGACCACTGTCTAATCTGTACCGAACCATCTCTAGGCCCAACATAGAAGAAGTGAAATCTGTCTGCAAACGAATAAAGGTAGAAAATCTCCAGGGCGAGAAAATTATACAGAAGTGCATGGACATGATTAGTGAGAAGTTCGAACAGTGGATAGTAAGCAGGTTCAGGATATACCTAGGGTAGAAAGAGAATGGGTGGCTTAGAGGGATGCTGTAGTACAAACAGCAAGGGAATGCCTAGGAATGATTGTGTGTAAAGATTGGAAAAAGCGAACATATAGGTGGAATAATGAAGTGACAGTAGCTTGTAAACGTAAAAAGAAGGCTTATCAGAAATTGTTCCAGACAAAGGCCGATGCAGACAGGGTATTGTACGTAGATGAAATAAACAGACTAAAAGGAATAGTTGTTGAGCCCAAAAAGGAACTCGTGGGAAGATTTTTGAAATAACCTCGAAAGGCTACGTAAAGCAGCAGGGAAATCTTTTTCGACAGTAATAAAGAATCTTACGAAGGGAGAGAGAAAGGAAATGAACAGTGTTTTGAGTAATTCCGGTGAACTCATAATAGATCCCAGGGAATCACTGGAGAGGTGGAGGGAACATTTTGAACATCTTCTCAACGTAAAAGGCAATCTTCCTGGTGGTGTCACGAACAACCAAGCTGAGGAGGAAGAAAATGATGGGTCTGAAATTACGCTTGAGGAAGTAGAAATAACGATAAATAAACTCCATTTTCATACAGAAGCAGGGTTAGATGAAATTGGACCTGAAGTGGTGAAGTATAGTGGGAAGGCAGGGATGAAATTGCTTCATAGAATAGTAAGATTAGCATGGAGTGTTGGTAAGGTACCTTCAGATTGGACAAAAGCAGTGATTGCACCTATCTGTAAGCAAGGGAACAGGTCGGATTTCAACAATTATACAGGTATCTCACTGATTAATATTCCAGGTAAGGTATTCACTGGCATCTTGGAAGGGAGGATGCGATCAGTGGTTGAGAGGAAGTTGGAAATAAACCAATGTGATTTCAGACCATAGAGGGACTGTCAGAATCAGATTTTCAGTATCCGCCAGGTAACTGAAAAATGTTACGGGAGAAATAGGCAGCTGTGTTTATGTTTCGTAGATCTAGAGAAAGCATATGACAGAGTACAGAGGGAAAAGATGCTCACCAAACAGGGGAGCTATGGAATTAAGTGTAGATTATAAAAATCAATCAAATTCTTTTATGTTGACATTTTTTCTGCAGTGATAATTGATTGTTGAATGAGTATTTAGTTCAGGGTACTTAAAGGGGATAGGCTGTAATCCTTCACCTTTGTTGTTCGTAGTTTACATTGATCATCTGCTGAAAGGTATAAAGTGGCAGGGAGGGATTCAGTTAGTTGGAATTGTAGTAAGCAGTCTGGCCTATTCTGAAGACTTGGTCTTAATAGCATATTGTGCCGAAAGCCTGCAGTCTAATATCTTGGAACATGAAAATAGGTGCAATGAGTATGGTATGAAAATTGGCTTCTCGAAGACTAAATTGGTGTCAGTATGTAAGAAATTCAACGGAAATGAATGTCATATTTGTGGTACAAAGCTGGAACAGGTAGATAATTTCAAGTATTTAGGTTGTGTGTTCTCCCAGGATGGTAATACAGTAAGCGAGATTGAAGCAAGGTGCCGTAAAGCTAACGCAGTGAGCTCGTAGTTGTGATCAACTGTGTTTATGAAGGAAGTCAGCTCCCGGACAAAACTATATTTTTCATCGGTCAGTGCTCAGGCCAACTTTTTCTTTCCGGGAGCTAAACCTGAGTGGACTCAGGATATCTCAATCATAAGTTAGAAGTAACAGATATGAAAATAGCGAGAATGATTGCTGGTACAAACAGGTGGATACAATGGCAGGAGGGTGCTCGGAACTAGGAGATAAAGACTAAGTTGGGAATGAACTTGATGAATGAAGCTGTACGCATAAACCGGCTACGGTGGTGGGGTAATGTAAAGCGTATAGAGGAGGATAGGTTACCTAGGAGAATAAAGAACTCTGTTATGGAGGGTGAGAGGGATATAGGGAGACCAAGACGACGATGCTTAGACACAGTTTCTAACGATTTAAAGATAAGAGGTAGAGAATTAAATGAGTCCACAGCACTAGTTGCAAATAGATTGTGGTGACGTTTAGTAAATTTAGAGAGGCTTGCAAATTGAACGCTGAAAGGCATAATGGTCTATAATGATAATGTATGTATTAAACTATGTTTAAATAATATTTCACCTAGTTACATAGGTTTTGTTTTCATGTTTATATTGTTATATATTTTTGTGGGTTATGCCATACGTATTGAATGTATTCTACATCATCCGTTGTTGCAATTAGGGTTATATACCTTGTTAAGGATGTATAATAAATAAATAAATAAATAAATAAATATACAGAGGAATATCACTCCTTGCTGTTACCTATAAGATATTTTCCAAGATTCTGGAACGCCATGTCACAAGACAGTTGGATAAAGAGTTAGGAGAATATCAAGCAGGGTTCAGAGCATCGAGGTCCTGTACCGAGCAGATACAAAATCTGAAGACCATCCTTCAATACAGCAAATCAAGAGCTCGACAATGGGTAGCTATATTTGTCGACTTCCAGAAAGCATACGACTCAGTAGATAGAATTACTCTTTACAATACATTAAGAGAACTAGGACTTAACGACAAGATCAACAGGCTGGTGCAAGCAACCTTGCACAATACCACAGCCAGAGTAAAGTTTAGAGGACAACTCTCGGAGAGTTTCGCCATTAAAACAGGGGTGAGACAAGGAGATGGCATCTCATGTATATTATTTAACTGCGTTCTGGAAAAGATAATTAGAGAGTGGATGAGATTCCTTCCAGAGAACACTGGATTACGGATGGGGATTAAAGCAGACAACCTGAGGATACCATGCCTAGCCTTTGCAGACGATCTGACTTTATTGGCAAATGACATACAGGAGGCTACTACTCAGCTCCAAACACTGCACTCAATAGCGGCTAAAACGGGTCTTTTGATCAACATAGGAAAGACCGAGTTTGTTACTAACATCAAAGATGCCCCTGGAAAGATGAGAGTCAGTGATAATATCTACATCAAGAGAGTCAAAAGTGTAAAGTACCTTGGGGAATGGTTCTCAGAGGACCTCAGCGAAACAATGGCTCTTGAACACAGGAGACTCAAACTAGATAAGGCTTACCATGCCTGTAGAAAGCTGTATGCTTCAAAAAATCTGTCGATGAATGTCAAACTAAGACACTACAATGCAGTAATCAGACCGTCAGTCCTCTATGCAGCAGAGTGTCTATATTTAACTAAGAAGACCCCACTAAGAGCCCTCGAGGTACAAGAAAGAAAGTTCCTGAGACGGATAGTGGGACCAAGAATTTTACCAGATGGAAGCCGATGGTATCAACCAAATCGTGAGCTATATAAACACCAAGAAAATCTCATAGATGCCATCAGAAGAAGGCGACTGGCTTTTTACGGACACCTATCCAGAATGGACTCAAATAGATTATCTCATAGGATCTTCAAGGCTGCTAACAAGGGCAAAGCTACTGGGTTCGTGTGGATGAAGCAAGTGGAGAAGGACCTTTCGGAACTCCACATAAATCAAAACGACATAGCTGATCGGAGTAACTATCATACAACTCTTAAAACTAAATCCTTTGTAACATCCCTCACAGAAGTTACCCACAGACCAAAAGACGAGACCAGGAAATGGTCTGAGGAACGTAAGATTGAATTTAGCCGGAAAATGAAGGACTACTGGGCCATCAGGAAAGCTCGAGGTACCAACAAGAAAACAGCTGCCAAACCAGCCGCTAAGAACACCAATTGTGGCAAACAACGACGATGACTTCAAGAAACAGCTAAAACACAAGCACCGTGGTCCATAGATGGCCCTAACGAATTAAAAAAAAATAAATACACAGATACATAAACAAATGTTGATCTTGTTTGTTTGGGAGAAAAAATATGTGAGTGTCTGACAAATAAATACAGCAGAATATATATATTGGTCTGAGTACCGTACCTCCTAAAACTACCTATGTTAAACAATGATTTATACAGAGCGTGATTCACTCTAGGAATGATGTAGGAATGAAGACTGCAATAAATTACACTTGAACATACTTCTTCGCATGTACTGTAGGGTGTCCAGCTACAATACGATAATTTAGTTGTTGTGAATAATGGATATTTCTATTTTCACGCTGTGTACTAAATACGCGCTTTCACAGTTGACGCACAGTGTAAATATTCACATTCGTTACTGCTTACACCTGGCAGTAAACGAATAGTCGCTCATTTATCTCTGTGTTCAAACGAACCTCACGTATAAGGGATAATCAAAGGCACTGTCTCAACGCGCAGTTCGTCCACTGACGTGTGTTTAGCAAGTCTTCCACGATAAAATAAGAAAAGTATTAGTACTCAGTAATATCGGCAATATTAAGTTTGAAAAAAGTGTCAGTTTTAATTGTATTTTTTGTAGGTAACTTCTCGCATGAAATACTTTAACCCTGCGTTACTCGCGCACGGTCTCACGGTCCGTGCGTAGTTTGTTTTTGTTATGGCATCGCTATAAGTTGGCAACACGTGCGGCAGTCGGTTAGTTTCCGTTTCCAACCCCTACCCCACCCCATCCCTACAGTTTCGTTCAGTCTGCGGCGTGACTTGGATTTGTAACAGTGCTGCTTTCTCGAAGCCTGGTTCGTCATTCCGTGCGCGGTTGTTCGCGTAACAAAATACCGGACTCTGATTACGTCCGCGATAAATGTGTTTGTGTTCTTTCAACTTTTTAGTATAGACTATTATGTCAAAACCCTAAACAAAATGGATCCTAATGAGGAGAATATGACTGCCGGGAGACCACACATTTTGGGAAAGGTAAATCGACTGTTTGGTATGTACACCGAAAGTCCATACGCCGTGTTAGAACACGGCGAAAAAACATAGTCACCCACTTATTAGGTGTAAAAGTGGTGGCTCGAAATGCAAAAACTCCAGTTGAAGCATGGGTGCTTTTTTCCCTGACGACATGCTTCAATCAATTGTAAAGAACATTAATGCTTGGATTGAAGTACACAAAACCAATTACAATCGTGATAGAGATGCTTGTTTTTCTGACTTGACAGAAATTAAAGCCCTTATTGGCCTATTGTACTTGAGTGGAATTCTGCTTTCATCACATCAAAATTTAGACGACCTGTCCGATGGTCAGCATACTGGCCTTCGATTCAGATTTTTCTGACCATGTAAATTTAGTATGATATGTGCCAATAAAGTACCTAAACGTGATTCTTGTATCATCTATGCACAATGATTAGCAAATTGATGAATCATTAGGGGATGCAAAGAAACCAGAGATACTTACCCACTAAAATAACACCAAAGGTGGTGTTGATACTATGGATTACATTAAAGGCACATATTCAATATACAGGATCACGTGAATGTGACCTTTATTGATTTCTTCCATGGTTAGTATTGTTGTTGCTTGAGTCATCAGTCCATAGACTGGTTTGGTGCAGCCCTCCAAGCCACTTTATCCTGTGCTAACCTTTTCATTTCTACGTAACTACTGCATCCTACATCTGCTCTAATCTGCTTGTCATATTCATACCCCTACCGTTCTTACACTTCCTTCGGAAATATTAGAGAGATTATTATTAGAGAGTTTTATTATTTACCAAGGAAACACCCAATCTGATTCAAATAGAAGGGATTTCCTGAAAACCTTATCCAAAGAGCTGTGCACTGATCTTTTGCAAGTTAGAGCAGCAAAGACCAACCTTCCTCGTAAACTACAAATGAGGGTTCGAAAAGCCCCTGAAGTTTCAGATCATCAGAAACCTGCAACTGTCGAAGACAACCCTAGGAGATTTTCGTTTTGTTCGTGGAAACAGAACAGAGAAACCAGACTTACATGTGCTAGATGTAAAAGATACATGTGTGGAGAGCATACTGGCCCACAACTCTGCCAAGAACGTACTATCGGCAACGTGGATCTTCTGGAAGTAACAGATTCAGACTAAAAAGTGTCAGAGTGTCAGCGAGAATGTGTAAAAGTGTCAGATGTTTACAGAGTTGACATTATGCTAACCAAATATATTTCTTTACATTCAAGTTTTCTAAGATGTAATTTTGAGAAGCAATGTTGTTTGATAAGTTATTTCCACTAAAAAGGCTTTTCAGTTATTATATCTTTAGTTATACGTTTTAGTAGATTTATTTTATAATTTCACATATTATTGTGGACTTATAATTACGTAAAACAGGTAAATACCACCAGCATATTTGTATACTTCTTATGTAAATTAAAGTTAGCAAAAAATCATCATTTGTTCATTATAGCCCAATTTTAGCAATGAAAAGTAAACACGGTCTCTGAGTCCGTGCGCGGGCATTGGTGCAATTTCTTTAGCGCGGGGAACGAAGGGTTAAAATGATTTAGACTTTTAGTGATGGGAATGTCCAAGGCCAAGTTCGCCTCGCCCGGTTCAGGTATTTCTGTTTGACTCCCATACACGACCTGCGCGTCTGGGAGACATGATATTGATGATGATGATGATGATTATGATGAAGAAGATGATAATGATAACGTAGATTATGGTGATTAGCAGGGAGAGTGTAAAATCCGGTATCGGAATACAGCCTACTCCTATCGAATAACACCAAGGGCTCCCTATCCTACGGACGAATCACTATCAACAACATTATGTTCCCTCATTCCATATGAACACTGCGGATAGGATTGGAACTAAATCCTGGCTTTTGACGCGCAATCTAGTGGTTAGAAATTGTTTACTACCACCTCTCCTACCCTGGTGGTCAGTATTCTGATGGACAAATTTTTTCCACCAACATCGCTCAAACCGGCTAACCGCAACGTCAGTCTATATAGACTTGAGGCACTGACGCTATAACATTTCGACTCACAGATGAACATTATTTCGAAGCCAGAATTGAGTAATTCCTCCAACTGACAGCCTGATTCACTAAACTTTAATTTTACTTGCAAATGGTTGGAATTTTGATACATCTGTCACTATACAGCAGAACTTCCATTATCCGGAACACTTTTAACCGAAATACCATTTAACCGAAACGATCTAAAAATGGCTAAATTACAAAAACTAATTAAAGATGCATGATTTGTTATGTTAATGAAACGGTGGAATGACACAGCGACTAGCACGCGTTGTGAAAAGAAAAAAATGCAAAACGTTTTTTCAGAAACAAATAGTAGAGTCTACTGTATATTTACAGTACATGCACAATCGAACATCGTTTTGTTTTATAAACACAGTTGGATAATTCGGACTTCCAGTATTAAAATACTTTGTGAGCAATGTACTATATATGTAGCATATTGTATTAATTTACTTTCATCTCAACTTCAAACAATTATTCTTCTCTAAAAATGATATTCAATTATTGTGCGAAATTTTTATTATCCGAAAGCCGCTTCCTCATCTGTTTCGGATAGCATAATTTCTACCCTATATACTGTTTGTTGTAAAAGGGATAAATTGCTCAGTAAGTTATAAATATAATTCGTAAACATTGGAGTTTATCTGTTCCCCGTTACCACAGCACTTTTTTGCACATTTTTCTGGTATTGTTGGAATCTACAGTATATTTTGATATTTTTAAGACACATCAGGGCATGATTAAATCATTGTTACTACTTTTTGCACATTTTTGAGGATTTTGCTATGAAAGGACAATAGCTGTTTATTTTTCTTGTACGCCATTTACAACTGCACTTTGTTGTTATTCATTAGCTATAGTTAGCCATCTCGTTCACTGAGTTGTACCGCAACTAGCCTCTTTTTTTGCTATTTGCTTTACGTCGCACCGACACAGATAGGTCTTTTGGCGACGATGGGACAAGAAAGGCCTAGGAATAGGAAGGAAGTGGCCATAGCCTTAATTAAGATACAGCCCCAGAATTTGCCTGGTGCTAAAATGGGAAACTACGGAAAACCATCCTCAGGGCTGCCGACAGAGTGGTTCGAGCCCACTTATCTCCCGGATGCGAGCTCAAAGCTGCACGCCCCTAACCGCACGGCCAACTCGCCCCGTGCAACTGAATCCTGGAGAAGATCATAAGGGAATGGACGACAAAATTACCACCAGGAGCAGGACTGAAGCTAGAGTACAAGAAAGACAACCTTAATGTCCCATGCCTAACCTTTGTCGACGACCTCACCATGCTAACTAACAGTATAGAGGACGCTATCCACCTCCTGAAGAGCTTTCATACTGTAGCGGCTAGGGCTGCTTTGGAGATCTACATAAGAAAGACTGAATTCATGACCAATATCAAGGATGCCTCTTCCACAATACCACTAGGGGGACACCAGTTGGCGGCGGTCAAGTACCTAGGAGAGTGGATCTCTGCAAACCAGAGTGAGAACCTAGCCATAGGCACAACTACCACTCCTCCAGAAGCATCTACTCAGCAAAGTACCACTCCAAGGACCTCAAACTCAGGCACTATAATGCAATAGTAAAGACATGTGTTCTCTACGCCTCTGAGTTTCCCATGGTGACAAGAAAAGGTCCTCTTAGGAAACTAGAACTCAAAAAAAGGAAGATCCTGAGGAGAACTCTGAGACCCGTAAGAGAAGAGGGAGGCACCTACAGAATTCGGCACAACGATGAGCTATACAAACATCAGAAAGACATCGTTACTTGCATAAGAAAAGGGCGCCTGGTCTTCTACGGGCATCTAACCCGCATGGTGCCCTGCGGACTTAAAAACAGGATTTTCTCTGTGGCAGGTAGAGGGAACGTATCCAGGAACAAGAGAGTCTCTTTGGTCAAGTCGGATCTGGAAAAACTGGGGATCGTACATGAGTCCTTACATGACCGCCCATGTTTCGACAAGTCATCCAGCGGGGAATTTATCCATCGTCACTTACGAGTAGGCAGAACACAGGAACCAGCACAGGAATGGGGGAAAGAAAGCTGGCTCACAGTCATAAAATGAAGGAATATTGGAAGAGGAGAACATAGAAGGCCCACGTAACGAGAAGATACGAGACCCATGGTCCTCAGTAGGCCCAAACGAAAATGAAGAACACAAAGAAATTGAACGATAATAATAATAATAATAATAATAATAATAATAATAATAATAATAATAATAATAATAATAATAATAATAATAATAATAATAATAATAATAATAATAATAATAATAATTGATTTTACGTCACACTAATTTACCGGTTTACTGAGATGTCGAGGTGCCGGAATTTTGTCCCACAGCAGTCCCTTATCCTGTCAGTAAATCTACCGACACGAGGCTGACGTTTGTGAGCATCTTCAAATACCAGGATCGAACTTGCTAATTTGGGCTCAGAAGGCCAGAGGTCCGCCGTACGAGCTACTCAGCCCGACGTCGTAGGAAGAACTTGAAATTCTGTCAGAATGTCGGCAAGAATATTTACTGAGGTAATTCGTAACCTTCCTAAAATAAAGAAAACTACTGCAAAAGCGTCTTTTTGGATAAGGAAAAGATAGGATATTCAGTAAGTGCTTTATATCAGTGAATTTTAATAATGTATATCTAATTGTAAAACTTGTGTCTAACTACGTGCAGACATTTTGAGCATTACTTCCCATAAATTATTCAGGTACTAGAGGAAATTAATCGCCATGCATCTCAACCACTAACTGTGGAAAAGTTTAACTTTCCCAGTACAAATTAATCATTCATTTGAAAATAATAACGTAACGGATATGGCACTTTACAAAAGAATGTTCTTCCTAGAACTTTCCGTCAGCGTTTCAGTTGTCACTCTCCTATATTCCAATTGTGTAGTGTACCAAGCGTGCTTTAGTCAATTGCTTGTTCAAATACACATACGGATTTGCTGTGTCATGTTTTCATCTTGTGGCTTTGAATGTCATGACTGTGCGATGGAGGTGTGAAAGTGGAATTATTGATGCCATGGGTTAAAGCGATTGAATCGTTCATTTGCCACGTCCCGCTAATCCCTTCGTTATCAGCTCGGTGAGCAAACACATACAGGATCATAGATGCACGGCATTCCGCGCTACCTCATCGTACCCACGGTTTATTAGGTAGAGCGTCTCAACAACAGATAATCGCCACGACGATGATGATGATTTTTTTCTGGTAAAATCCAAATGTGTTACCAGACATTCTATTACATTGCAACATAGTACGACAAGTGTTGTTTTTCACTTAAGAATTTCACCGCCTCTGCCGTATATGAACACAGGATCTTAAGATTCTGTAGCCCACACTCTTTTACTTATTCAGAGAAAGTGTTGCGGTAATAAAAATAACATAAGTACTGCACTGGAGGATTTTACACTATGGTCACTATGGTCAGTGGTGATCATATCTGATGATTTCAACAAACATTCGAAGAAACAACAATACGTTTCCTACAAAGAAAAACAATGGAATCAATCACCTTTCATTGCTACTCGTTTAACATGAAAGTTTCCGTCGATCTATCGAGCTTCTTTTTTTACAGTTTCCTGAAACATTTCCTGGAACCTATAGAAGGCAAGTTTAAATTCGGTGGCTGTATGTCGATCTTGTTAGCTTCTTGTTCAGATGACTCGTTTGCAATGGGAGTTCTTTTTCCGGTTTTTGGGAAGTGAGATACCGAACCTGTAGTGAAATTTTATAATTTATGTTTTTGAGTTGCTCGAGCCTAGGATACATCTATCGGTTCCATAAAACACCCGCTAACTTAAAGGGCCCTGAACGTGAGATATCTGTTCTTTAACTTGACGGTTAATCCACGATATCGCACTATATATATATATCGGCAGCTAACATATTGTTTTTGTACATTCTCACCATCTTGCGACGAAGAAGTTGCAGGCATGTTTAAAGTTCTAGTACGCCCAAGATTATCATCATCGTCGGCCTAATATTCTTACGAGTGTTATGAATAGTGAGGGTGAATTGAAATACAGATTTTGACAGCATTGCCATGTGCTTGATTAAGTTCATAGGCAACAATTTAAGTCCTGCGTAAATAGTAGTTTTCCATTGACTGTCTTGTTCAATAATATTAAGTACGATACGCATTTTTGCAACTGAGTCTTATCAGATTTTTACCGGTGACTGTATTTGTATTCATAAATGCACTAATAATAATTTCGTGTGGCTATTTCTAGCCGAGTGCAGTCCTTGTAAGGCAGACCCTCCGATGAGGGTGGGCGGCATCTGCGTGTTATTGTGGTGAAGGATAGTCTTATGTGTGGTGTGTGAGTTGCAGGGATGTTTGGGGACAGCACAAACACCCAGCCCCCAGGCAATTGGAATTAACCAATGAAGGTTAAAATCCCCGACCCGGCCGGGAATCGAACCCGGGACACTCTGAACTGAAGGCCAGTACGCTGACCATTCGGCCAACGAGTCGGACATAAATGCACTGATTCCAGTAATTAAACATGTATTGTAGTATCGCAGGCCCACTAACAAAGGCAGTCGGCGTATATCTTTATGCATTGAATTACAATACTTTATTACAAGGGTATTAAGAGGTTATGCACTGCTACACAAGTTTTCATACCGCCCCTAATGGCGACCGCGACCCTCCTAGACGGTAACGACGTTTATTCGGTGAAGGAGATATTCGAAGAATGTGAGGGGGTTGGCGGCCATGGCGTATACATTACTCTCAATTGTACCGGCATCGCCTTAGTATAGTAGAATTGAAAACCACGGAAAATCATTCTCTGGACAGTGGGGGCCAGCCTCAAATATAGGGCTGAACAGGTACGGTAGAGCCGTGGCTACCGGTAAGCCGAAGCTCATTCTGCTCGGTTGGTCGGTCACCCGGAATGCAGACCTGTAGCGCCATGTACCAGCCGTGACAAGCGGTACGCCAAAAACCGAATCTGCATCCACCGACCGAGGTTCCTTACGTCAATTACGCGGTATTTATCAGAGTACTACTGTCAAACAATGTTTATACTTTGTTAACGATAGAAAATTAATATGGAATAATAAGAATCGGCGGAGAAATCCGCGAACAATTCTCATATTCCTGTGACTGTCATCAAACCGTATGAAACTTAAGTCCACGTCTGTAGGAACACCAAACTATTACTCGGTATCAAATTCTTGCTGCATGAAGGCTCGAAATACAGTGCGAAGAATTATATTTGCGCATGAACCTAACAGTCCGGGATAATTTTAGATTGATTTGTGAACAAACCTTCTGCATAAAAACAAAGCAGTGCGAGAGGTGGCATCTAGTGAGCAATTGTGAAAGTTGATCAACGAGCCAATGATTAGAAATTCAATAAGTTATAGCCACTATTACGCTGTTCAGCGTGCCGTAGATTTATCGAGTCGAGAATTGTAACTTGTCCATGGTTATCTGACAGCTATCTCACTACTCCATAAACTGGGCATTAATCTAATATACTGGAAATGTTAATTTCAGATCCTTGGCTAAATGGTCGAATTCGAGGTCTTTGGTTCACGGAGCCCGAGGGGTCGATTCCAGGTGGGGTCAGCGATGTTAGCTGTGTCTGGTTAACTCCTCTGATTCAGACACTGGGTATTTCTGTTTGTATCAATACTCACCTGTTCATATACAGACAGCACATCGAACTACCAAGCATAACAGAAACATTATATTGTGAATACATCAGTCCCCATAATATTGGCATCTGAAAGGGCATCCGGCCATAAAACAGGGTTACAATGCAGCGCTAGCGACCATATTATTGGAGGCAGTTAGTATCTTATACTCAAGCCGTGTCAGTATAGAAAAACCTAACATGTTACACTCAACCAAGAAGAAAACAAAAAAAGAATTTGTCCAAATATTTGACCATTGTTGGTGATGATAATTATGATGATGATGACTACGATGATGATTGTTGTTTAAAGGTGCCTAAGAGCTAGGTCACCAATCCCTAATGGTACGTGATGGAATGAAAAACATTATAATTAAAATTTTAATATATATCCACTGACTAGCATTTAAAACAAATGACGAGATATGATTATGAGATTTTTAAAAAATATGGAAAATATAAATTACAATAGAATAAGGCATAGACTTGAAATACAGAGATATATATCACTCGAGTTAGAAGTTAAAGTAACACATTAAAATACACAAAATCAAACCAAACCCCATCGCACTACAGCCCTTGAAGGGCCTTGGCCTACCAAGCGACCGCTGCTCAACCCGAAGGCCTGCAGATTACGAGGTGTCGTGTGGTCAGCACGACGAATCCTTTCGGCCGTTATTCTTGGCTTTCTAGACCGGGGCCGCTATCTCACCGTCAGATAGCTCCTCAATTCTAATCACGTAGGCTGAGTGGACCTCGAACCAGCCCTCAGGTCTAGGTAAAAATCCCTGACCTGGGCGGGAATCGAACCCGGGGCCTCCGGGGAAGAGGCAGGCATGCTACCCCTACACCACGGGGCCGGCTTAAAATACACAAACACAAACTAAAGTAGAGTAAATAGGGTAAACGCTCAGTCAAAAAGTTTTCTAATATAAAATAAAATTTTACACACGATAAATGAGGCCACTATCCTTCATAAAACGGATTACGAGGTCAGCTGCCTGCCATCTCGTACGATGAGGGTGATGGTACTCGACAGTTTTAGACTACGGCGCAGATCGGCCAGGTCCACGCACTCCGTAAGGACGTGTATCACGGATAGATGACCGCCGCAAGCACAAACCGGGGGGGGGGGGACACCCTTTAGCAAGTAGGAGTGCGTTACTACTATGCCGTGACCGATCCGAAGATGATATAATACCACTGCTTCTCCCGGAGAAGCCCGAAGCGAAGTTTTCCATACCTTCGTAGTTCATTTTATCGCTCTCAGCTTATTCGGGAAGGGGGTGGCCTCCCACTCCATCTCCAAATGGTACATAACGAAATGTCCCTGCTGATAGGGAATATCAATGCCTGGAACCCTGTAAGGCAACGAGGGCAATGTAGCAGCCTCTTTGGCAGCCTTATCAGTTAACTCGTTTCCCTCTACACCCATGTAGCTTTGGATCTACTGTATATACATGTTATTCTGGTGCCGGCATCCGAACACCCGGCCAGCAGGTCCTGGATCCGCTGCATCAGAAAATGCCAAGGGAAACATGCATCTATAGATTGTAGCGCGCTCTGGGAGTGTGTAGGCAGCAGAATGTGTCGGCGCTCATCGGACAGTGTGTTCCGCAGAGCTTCACAGATGGCATAGAACTCTGCTTTGTAAACACTACAGATCTTCGGAAGAGGAAAAAAAATATGTTACTGTCGACAATGGAACACACAGCCTCTCCTGCTTCTACCCTCGAGTCATCCGTGAAAACAACGACCGAATCGGGGTACCTGACAACAACGGACAGGAAATGTCTTTGGGCCAGTGTGCAAATTTAGATTGATTTCAGGTCGTCGTATTATCCAAGGAGGTACCCTAATCGGTCGTCTAACAAGACAAGGATCCGGAGATACATCAAATAATCAATGTATCCACAAAGAAGCACACAAAATACTGTCAGTTGTATACCCTAATTTGATTTACAAACTATTACACATTTGTCATACACATCAATAAACCAGAATTTTGAACAACTAGATATCACGACGAATGAGAAGAAGACTGCACCAAAGGCATGTAAACTACCCACTCAACAAAACCAATTCACATACAACACGACTTCTACACACGTCTCATCAAAACAACTCCAACTAAACAATAACTCCACTCCACCATCAAGACCGCCTCCTTATACATGTGCCTGGCCAGGCTTCTGGAAGGATATGCCACACCATACCTTCTCGTAAATTCTAGAGTGCCTAAGAGCCTAAATGTAAAGAACGTTCTACAACCATCTACTGTCAAAGATATGCCATTCTGGATATTACAGTGTGCTGCACAATATTGTAGTGGATTATACATCAGATGCACAGGTAATAATAAATTATATACTATTAATTACGGGTTCTTGCATTGACTAAACTCATATTGATATATATATATACAGCACAAGTTTCATGTCATAACCTCACAAATAATAAAAATACTAATACTAATAAGTGGAAGTAAATATTTCATAGCCATATCTCACAAGTAGTAATAATAATAATAATAATAATAATAATAATAATAATAATAATAATAATAATAATAATAATAATAATAATAATAATTCGAGCTCGATATTGACCTTATTTACCCATGGGTTAAAGCATATTGTCTTCAAGTTATATCAGTCTTATTACACTTGCGTCATAATCTGTGACTAATATCCAAGCGTATTCAAAACGGCAGCGTTGCTCGAGGATAAGCAGCGTACAGCCATAGGTTTCCATTGTGTAATACGCAAGGATAGCTTGGATGAAATGGCACCTGTCGGAAATTTGCAGCATAGGACAGAAGCTTTTGCTGCCACCTCAGGTGTAAAAGCGGCACACTAGATTCAGCGAGCAGGCTAGGAATGGTGCTTGTACGAAAAGCACCCGTTGCCAATCTATCTCCGCCGTGGTGAATGCTATTCATTTTCGCTAGGACGCTTTGCTTTGCTGACCCATATGCTGCACTGCCGTAGTCTAATCCGGATAAAATATGTGCCTTATAAAATCGTAGAAGTACCGTGCGGTCTGCCCCCCCAAGTAGTGCCGCTAAGAAGATATTAAGCTCCTTAGCGCATTTCGCTTTTAACTGCCGTACGTACGGTTCCCACGATAACTTGCTAGCGAAAAGGAGCCCAAGAAACCGCTGTGGATTTTGAATACTCTCTATTAACAGGACAATATCACACTAATTCGTGTGGAAATACTGATATATTATTTTCAATTAAGGCATAAAGTACAATGAGTTGTATACAGAACGTATTTTTTGGAAAGGTTTTAAACAATTTTCCGGGGAGCAGATACATTTTCCCCACCACTTCTATATTATGGATCATTTCGCCTCCGCTACTGCGTGGATACGCCTTTTAGACCAGGCGGTTCCTGGTTTGATTCCCAGCCGGGTCAAGAATTTTAACACCTTCATTGGTTAGTTCCGATGACTCGGGGGTTGTGTGTATGTGTGCTTTCTTCAGCATTAAAATTTTTCATACTTAGAGCCCAATCTCACATACGCGCAGGTCGCCTGTAGGAGTCAACTGGAAATAGCTGCTGTAGGTCATACGCCATAATTATACCATCAATCATTCGTTGAAGCTGAAAAGGGCAGCTTATAAATCCTGTCATTGAAAATATTTCACTGTTCGACTGTAAAATGGAGACTAGTACTGTTAATTCTATCAGCCCTTATGGGCTCCTCAGATTATCTATCGCTGATTTTCGGAGAATCAAAATTTTCTCTCGCAGAACATACGAATTTCTCTTATGAAAAATGCAAACATTATGTCTGGTGATAATAGTTGTATTTCCTCTTAATTTCTTCTGAACACAAATCAGAGAAAGAAGTGGTAGAGAGTCCTTATCCTCCGAAGAATTGGTGTATCTGAAAAATAACGGCATGTATTTGAATTACTTCCTAGGCCTCATATACCAAATACCATCGGAGTTGGACAGAAAAGATGAAAGTGATGTGTTTGACTGTGAAAAGAATAAGCAAGGAGGAACGTCGAACTAATCCAGAGGCTATCTGGTGGCCATTCCATGATTTAAATGTGGGCACTTCTGGGATTTATTCAGTTTTGTACTACGGATGGGGGTTAGCGTGGGAGTATTTTGTGCTTCACCTATTGGGGAGGACGTTGCATGTTGCTTCACTTGTTGAAGAATTTTACAAATTGGTTTTGAAAAGAGTATCTGACTGGTTATTCGTAAATGTTTAAGCCATTTAGCTGACTTTTAACTCAATATGTTGGTAACACTGTACTGTGTGTGACGTACCACAATCAGTGCTGTAGTCGTAAGTTACACTTCTGCTAGGTGCAAATATACCAGGTGGAATGCTAGCAGGTGTATTTGAGATGCTAATCAATGAAATTAATGTTCATTAGCCTTTGAGTTTCAAGGCCACAATTCCATACTACTACAGTATTTAGCGAGAAGATATACGCCGCCGTGGTGAGAGTGTACAACTGAGCGATAGAGCCGAGGGGAGCTAAGAGGAATGATGCGGCTGCGCAAGGAGGAGTTGGAGGGAGAAACTAGAGAAAGAGAGGCACATTCTTGCGAGATATATGCAGAAGCAAGATTAAATGATATAAAATGCATGACGAGCCTGCAAGAAGACTCTCGCGGACCCTCTAGGGTATGAGGTCTTCCAAGCAAGAAACACAAAGCAGGCGATGTGAGTAAACTTTATGGAAACTCTAAAGCGTGAAAGGAAACATAACGGCTCGAAAAGACAGTAATGATGTTTGGAATTGTAATCTTCCAAATCTGGGGACACTTACAAGTTTCTTCCCATTTCTTAAGCCCTATAATTAATGTAATATTTATGTAGCTTAACTTCAAGGTATGTGCTTTCTGGATAGTATGGTGACTACTTTGGAGCACGTGGCAGCAACCTGTCTTAAAAGTCGTGGGTGCTGGAAGGCTCAAGGAAAGCAGTTCAAGTAGCATGAATAAAAAGAAATATGATTTTCATGAGAGCAAAATGTGTAGCATAGATTTCAAAAGTTTGAAAATACGCACAAATGTAAGTGGATATTTCATTATTGGATTTTATTCGCTTATTTTTTAGACGAACTTTCGCTGGTTTCAAGTATCTACTACGAGAGTATTAAGCTTTGAAGTTGATATTTTATAAATACTGCATAACTACAATACCGAATAAGTGGCCGCGTGTGTGAGGCCTAACATGCTGCTGCTATAGAGCATTCAGAAGACGAGCAGGTTCGAAATACAGCATCAGCTATCCTGACAATATTTTTTATTTTCCATTTTCACTTCGAGGAAAACGACGGGACAGGTCCTCTTCACAGACCACTGCCGATTCCTTCCACCTTCTTACCCAACTTCATTCACCATCATTCATTTCATCTTTATTAGCTCCTCAAGAGTGTCTGGTGTCTCGAAGGGCATCAAATCGTAAAAAAAACATGCCACACAATTTAATTTCATCTCATCCCGCCCCCACATCAGGGAACGGGATTACATATACAGGGTGGTCGGAAACAATGTGAACCGAGTACATGAGCGTTAGAGTGTTGGCGACACTGATAAGTAATTTGAAAATATTACGTCGATATCTTGTGCCGTTGGCACTGAAGATGGTTTTCCGCGGTTTGCAATTTTCACACCAGGCGAATACCGGGGCTGTACCTTAATTAAGGTCAGGGCCTTTTCCTTCCCAAACCTAGTCCTTCCATATCCTATCGTAGCTATAAGACCTATCTGTGTCGGTGCAACGTAAAAAATCTCGCGCCGTTGTCATTTTATTAGCTGCTGAAGTTAACCAATCAGGTCGCTTCGCGGGTGAACTAAAATGGGCTTTACTAGGCGGTGTTTCTAAATCTGCACGTGGCTTGGTCGGGCTAAGAAAGACATTCCGGGAAATGAGCATCAAATACCAGCACACTGTGGGCTTCAGCCAGTGCCATCGTAGCGTGTTTGCTACGGCCCGAGCCTATCAGCAGGAAAGTCATTGTTCAACTCCCTCCCCTGGAGATATTTCTTCTATTGGCGCACACAAGCCGGTCTTAAGCCACGTGGAAATTTAGCAACACTACCTCGCAAAGTCCATCTGAAGTCACCCGTGAAACGATCTTATTGGCTAACTTCAGCA